>NC_029793.2:80718737-80747490 GCF_000816755.2 Arachis ipaensis | reverse complement strand
TGAAATTTCAAAGAAAATAAATTTAAAATTTTTAATATCTTTATTAAATAAATGGCAAAGTTCTCATTTTAATATTATTCGCACATTTTTCATCTATTTACATGGACTCTAAATTATTTTGTTTTTTATTTTTTCTCCTAATCCAAACAACAAAAAATTTTATTTTCTACCCTTTTTCTCTCCTTATATTTTCTTTTCACTTATATTCCTTCAAAGCAAACAATGTGTAAAAATAATATTACATTATACACAAAATTTCATAAGGTGGTAAGTCCTACTTATAACAGAACATAAAAAAATACAACAAAAAATCAACATACAAAGAAAAAAAAAAGTAAAAAATAATGGGAAGATGATGCAAGGATTTATACCGGTTCAGAATTCTATAAAATATTTCCGTTGTTAGTATAGTCCAAACCGATAGTCAATCCTCAAATCAAATTAAAATTGGTTTTGTCACGAGTACAAACCCCAATGAAAATTAATCGAAGTATTTAGACTCCGGGTCGTCTCACAAGGAATTGCAATGAAGTGGTCAATTATTGGCTATGAAGGGGCAATGAGTTTGATTGGTAAAAGGGCAACAATTTAAATGACAAGAAAAGTAAATCAAGCAAGTGACTAGAGAAAGCAAGTAATAAAGAGAGACATTCATGGCAAGAATTGAGATCATAGACTTTCCATCCTAGTCACTAATAACAATAATTAACAAGAATTTATCTTATTACATCATCCTCGACGATGGAAGAAGGTAACATATCATCTTCACACTCGAAGAAAGTCTAACAAGACTAGCTAATCTCAATCCAAATGTCCTAATTAACTCACTAATTGAATTAGTAAGATATTAGAGTTAATAGAAACAATACTAGCTAACAACTCTAGATCACCAACATAGGTTGGGTTTTCATGCCACAAGATTGCCTAATTACTCTTTTCATGCCAAGAATGCTCAAAATCTACTCTAAAGCCCAACCAAGCATTTTGTCAAACACTTGGTGGGTACAAATGGAAAGCATAGTAAAAGTGCAAGAACAATAAAATCTAACAACTACCAATTGCAAGGAAACTAAATCCACAACTCAAATCAACAAAAAAAGAACATGAAACATAAATTGAATTAAAGAGATCCAAATCCAACATGAGTACATGAACATAAGAGAGGCATAAAAGTAAAATTAACACTAGAAACTAAGAAAATAAAACTGTAGAAGCAAGAATTCACAAAGAAAATGGGATGAAATCATGAAATTGGACCTAGATCTAAGATAGAAATATCCTAAGAACCCTAATTCTAGAGAGAAGAGGGAGCTTCTCTCTCTAGAAACTAACCTACATGATGCTAAGTTACAAATAATTGCTACCCCCTTTGCTCAATCTTCAATTCTGCATCAAATACTCTTAGAAACAAGTTAGATTTGGGCCTGGGCAGCTCAGAAATCGCCCCCAGCGTTTTTCCTTTAAGTGAGTCACATGTGAGCATCGACGCGTACGCGTGGGTCACACGTGCGCGTCGCTTGGCAAAATTCCTATCCACGCGTATGCATCATGTACGCGTACGCGTCGCCATGCAACTTCACTTTCCACATGTGCACGTCTGCTGCACGTGCGCGTGGATCAATGCACTCCAAATCCTAGTTTCCTCATGCATTCTCCACTTTGTATGCTTTTCTCTCCATTCCTTCCATCCAATACTTGCCTTATGAACCTGAAATCACTCAACAAACACATCAAGGCATCGAATGGAATTAAAGTGAAGTAAAATCACCAATTTAAGGGCCTAAAAAGCATGTTTTTATACTTAAGCACAATTTAAGGGAGAATTACAAAACCATGCTATTTCATTGAATAAATGTGGGAAAAGGTGATAAATCCCCTAAAATAAGTACAAGATAAACCACAAAATTGGGGTTTATCAAACCTTCCCACATTTAAACTAAGCATGTCCTCATGCTAAAATCAAGAAAGAAGCAAAGGGTATCAACATTTTTTCAAAGCAAATTAACTACATGCAACTTTTCTATATGCAATCTATCTAAATGAATGCAATGGCTTGGTCAAAACAAATCAACTTCCAAGAATACATATACAAGTATAAGGGCTAAGGCAATAGCAATCAAAGCAAACCCACAATTGAATTGAATCATTGAAAGATTTTACAAACTTGCAAGAAAAGATGATCATGGGTGGAAACATGTAATTGAGCGATCGAACCCTCACCGGATGTGTATCTGCTCTGGTTGCTCAAGTGTATGGGGTTGATTCACTCAATTCTCCCCTAATCATACTTTGCAAGATTTGTTTTTCATCTAACAATCAACAATTATTTCATGCATGCATACAAATATCATGAGGACTTTCCCATAGGTTGTAATGGGGCTAGGGTTATGATAAGATTGTATATAGTTAAGTGGACTAGAATTTGAATCTTTGATGAGCTTAAACTTCCCACATAACTTATGACAACCTATACAATTCTAAACAAACCTAACTACCCATTCTTCACTTTTTTCACACACTTATGCATTCTCTTTTGATCACCACACATATGCATTAATTTTTATTGAACTTTGAACTTTGGGGCATTTTTGTCCCCTTTTTATTGCAATTCTTTTTTTTCTTTCTTTTTCTATTTTTTTTATCTTTTTAACTTATAATTTTTTTTCTTTTCAAACTAAAATATATACAAGAACATCAATGTATATGGTTTACACATAATTAATACATGAGTATGTACCCAATTCCAAAGATTTTCAACACAAATACAAAATATACTTTTATCTCTACCTAATGTTCCCAACTCTCCCAAAATCAAATGATGAACACTCTCACTAGCCTAAGCTAATCAAAGATCCAAACAAGGGATATTTATTGTTTTTCACTTAGGCTTGTAATGTGCTACAATTAAGAACAAATGGGTTAAGCATAGGCTCAAGATTGGCTAACAATGGAAGATAAAAGGGTAGATTATTTGGATAAGTGAGCTATTTGAACAATGGCCTCAATCATATAAATGCATATATACATAAGATAATGGACATAAAGAATCAAACAAATCAAAGATTACAATCATAGGAAGAGAATAATGAACACAAGAATGAAAATAAGTGGTTATATATAATGTAACCACACAATTAAGGCTCAAAACTTACATGCTTGTGTTCTTAGCTCAAAACATGATCCACAAAATATATAATTCAAGCAAGTTCTAAAAAAAAAATTCTATCAATTAGGGTGCCCTATAGATAAAATCCTTGGAAAATATCATGATTTTGACTAAGCTTAATATATACATATACAAAATAAGAAAACGCAACTAAAAATCCTAAAATGAAATGCAAAAGTGTTGGGATTAGAAACTTGTTACCCAAAAATGCCGAGTGGTCGGACGACCTTCCCACACTTAAAAAGTTTGCACCGTCCTCAGTGCACTAAAAATGAGCAAGGGGGTACGACGACTCTCCGATTTGCCACCTTCATCTGGTAGGTGAACCGGTGCTGCGTGTTCTTCCTTCCGCTTCCATTTTTGCTTGTGGTGCATTAGTTGTGAAAAACAAAATAAACACCGTAAGATGAGAAAATACAAAAGCAAGGAAGCGTGAATTATTGGAATGAGGTAAATCACTAGAATTGAGTGAGTGAATTGGTGCGACATTGATGAAAAATAGGTGTGTGGGTTCTAAAATTGCACGCAGTTGAGAACGCACACACACTAGTATAAAAAGTTATGTCACAATTACACAAAAGAAAACATGCACTTCAATCATTCTAGTGTGCTTGAAATACTTTAAAAGACTTGTAGGTTAAGGCAACCAAACAAGTAATGAAAAAGCATAGAAGTATTCAAGCAAAAAGTCAAGCAATTATGAAATGGATAAACAATGGACATTGATTAATGTGTAAGTAAACTTAGAGAACAAAACGGTATATGAAACTTACACAACAATCAATGACACATATTGAAGTTGTTGCAACACCTAAGTGACATAGAGGTGGAAGACATGGATGCTATGGAACTTAGGGGAAAGAATATAGAAGTCAAAAATCAATCACAAAGCAACCATGGTCCATAAAGCTTAGAAAGCTCAAAAATATGTCACTAGGTAAGCTTTCGATCCGATTTCACAATTCCAAAATCTTAATGCATGAAGTAGGTGATGGTCAATTAGAACAAGCATCCTAAAAAAAATGCATTGATAATGTACAATTGCCTAACAATAGATGATGAATGCATGGTGGCCAAAACATGCAATTCAAAGAGTTAAGATGCATGAAGGCAATATAACAAGTACTTGGTATTCAAAAACATTAAGCGTGAAAAGTTCCAAACCAAGTAACCTAATATAACCTCAACAAAGAAATCCAACAATAACAATTAACAACAATGATGTTAAACTAACATCCTATCAGTAATAAGCAGCAGTAAATAGTAAACAAGATTAGTAATCCAACACTCATAATGGAAAACAAAAATTAGACAAAAATTAAACTAACTAAATAACTAAAAGAAATGGTGTTATATGGTATTTGGTAGTGTTGGATGATGTTTGAAGGGTGGAAAGAAAAGAAGAGGAGAGAGAAGAAGGAAAGCAATGGAAAGAAGAGAAGAAAAGAAGATGATTGATGCAGGGCATCCCACGCGTGCGCGTGGAATGATGAAATGGAAGCGACGCGTTTCACGCATGCGCATCGATGGGTCATTTCGAGAGCGACGCGTACGCGTCAGGTGCGTGTACGCATGAGAAGCTTTGCACGAAAGGCACAGTGCGCGCGCGCTGTTCGCGTAACTCTCGGGAAAATGGCTGGGAGGTGAAAATATGCAATCCATGCATACGCTGCATGACGCATGCGCGTGGATGGTCGAAATTGCTTGATTCACACGTACGCATGGGGCACGCGTACGCGTGGTTTGGTGCCCTGTTTTTTCAAAAAAATTTTATGTTTTTGCACTAAACCAAGCATTCCAAACCTCCAAACAGCTACCAAAACATCATAAAATGTTATTTAACCTACTAGACTCTCAAATAAACCTAACTAACTAAACAAAACATGAGATTAAACCTAAATTACCAATATTTACAAAGAGGAAAAAGGGAAAGATGTTACCATGGTGGGGTGTCTCCCACCTAGTACTTTTGTTTATTGTCCTTAAGTTGGACTTATGGGAAGCTCTTCATCAAGATGGCTTCTGCTTGAATTCATCCTTGAACATCCACCAATGCTTGGACTTCCATTGTGCTTCATCATTCAAAGTTAATAACTCCAAGCCTTGATGGAGTTCCTCACAAACCATGGGCTCCCAAATTTGATCCTTCTCTTGTAAGCCGGGATCCCACACCTTATTCTCATACCCATCTTGAAGTTGATTACCTTGATTCCGTCTGGGTGGTAAAGAAGCCGAATTCTCATGAAGGCACCAAACAATTCTCCTAGACCCATCTATTTGAGCATTACACCAATCCATGCTCCTCAATTTTGAGCTTCCAACCATAATGAGCCTAGACTTACAATGTCAACCACTAAACATACTCTTCTTACACTTAATTCCATAAAGCGCCCTATGTTGGCCATCCGTTTCAAGCAAATCGAATTCAAGTGGGATAATAAAGCTAAGAGTTAGAAGTTTTACCCACTCAAATGAAGGATTAGATGACAACCTAGGTGGAGGAGTTCCCAACGGTCTTGACAAAGCACGCTCTACTCCCATCCATCCTCTTCTAGAGGTTTCCACCACTTGGCAAGGTTCTTCAAGCTCTACCTCTTGCCAAGCTTCCTCAAGTTCACTTTCTTCTTCACCAAATTCTTCTATCTCTTCCCCATCACTCTCATCATAGATATGAGGTTTAGTAAAGTCTACCTCATCATCAATTCCAAGCATATTGGGGAAGGACTCATCAAGCTCAAAATGATCATATGTTGATGTGGAATCATCATAGATAGGAGGGCTTGTTGCTTGTACCACTTCTCCCAATTCTCCAATCACATCGTTCCTTGGAGGTTGTGCATTCTCCTCCTCAACACCAATTTCGCATTTCATGGAAGAAGGTTCCTTCGATTGAGATTTCTCTATGTACTCAACATATCCTAAATACCCAACCACAACTTCCTCTTGTTCAATAAACTCTACCTCCTCCTCTTGTTGCATTTCTTGCTTTAACTCCTTTTCTTCACCTTGGAGCTTCAAGTTCACTCCCTCACTAAGCTCCTTGGTTACTTCTCCACATTCAACAATGGGAGTACTTTGATTGCATAGGCTTAGGCAGGATGAGACCATGTTGCTAACGGCTTCTACCATGATAGCAATCTTGGCTTCTAGCTCCTTAAACTCCTTTTCTGTCCCCTCTTGTTGCCTTAGGATATGAGATTCAAGATCTCTTAGTTCTTGCGTGAGGGCTTCATCGGGGGATGGTGGTGGAAGAGAGGGTTCATTGTTTGAGGGAAAGGTATTGTAGTTGGAAGGTGGTTCATATTGGTGAAAGTCTTGAGGTGGTGTATATAGAATTTGTGGTTCTTGGGAGTATTGGTGTTTGGAACGATGGTGGCTCTAGATATGGTTCATATGGTGGTTAGTATGGTGGGTATGGGTTGGGATCATGTGAAGGTGAATGGTGGTATGAGGCTTGTGAGTATGGTGGAGGGCTATATTGAGGAGGGGGTTCATATGTATGTGGTGGTTGTGGTTGACAATTACAATAAGGGTCATCACACACATTAGATTGGTATGCATAAGGATTAGGATTATACCCATATGAATTCGAAGAATAGTCACATTTGGATGGCGCTTGAACGGCTCGGATGGCATAAAATGCCTTTTGGTCCTTGCGCATCTCCGTGAGGAGAGTAGTCATATCCCCAATCACTCTTACCAAACTTGATTCGGAAGGAGGTTGTTGCCAAGAAGGTTGTCCATAAGCTTGGGGCTCCTCCCATCTTTGATCTCCAAATCCTTGATGCAATTCCTCATTAAAGCTTCCATTTTCTACAACATAGTTTGAACTACACTCATAGCCAAAGTGATGAGAATTCATGGTGATAAGAGAAAACAAAAACAAATTCTAACAAGAATAAAAGAAAACCAAATCCTAAAACTAGCAAAAACTAACAAACAAACCAAAAATCAAGCTATTCACAATTTATACAATAGCCAATAACATAGCAAGATTGCAATTCCCCGGCAACGGCGCCATTAATTTGATGCAAGGATTTATACCGGTTCGGAATTCCACAAAATATTTCCGTTGTTAGTATAGTCCAAACCGATAGTCAATCCTCAAATCAAATTAAAATTGGTTTTGTCACGAGTACAAACCCCAATAAAAATTAACCGAAGTATTTAGACTCTGGGTCGTCTCACATGGAATTGCAATGAAGTGGTCAATTATTGGCTATAAAGGGGCAAGAGGTTTGATTGGTAAAAGGGCAAGAAATTAAATGTGCAAGAATTTAAATGACAAGAAAAGTAAATCAAGCAAGTGACTAGAGAAAAAAAGTAATAAAGAGAGACATTCATGGCAAGAATTGAGATCATAGGCTTTTCATCCTAGTCACTAATAACAAGAAGTAACAAGAATTTATCTTATTACGGCATCCTCGACGATGGAAGAAGGTAACATATCATCTTCACACTCGAAGAAAGTCTAACAAGACTAGCTAATCTCAATCCAAATGTCCTAATTAACTCACTAATCGAATTAGTAAGAGATTAGAGTTAATGGAAACAATACTAGCTAACAACTCTAGATCACCAACATAGGTTGGGTTTTCATGCCTCAAGATTGCCTAATTACTCTTTCCAAGCCAAGAATGCTCAAAATCTACTCTAAAGCCCAACCAAGCATTTTGTCAAACACTTGGTGGGTATAAATGGAAAGCATAGTAAAATTGCAAGAATAATAAAATTTAACAACTACCAATTGCAAGGAAAGTAAATCCACAACTCAAATCAACAATAAAAGAACATGAAACATAAATTGCATTAAAGAGATCCAAATCCCACATGAGTGCATGAACATAAGAGAGGCATAAAAGTAAAATTAACACTACAAACTAAGAGAATGAAAGTGTAGAAGCAAGAATTCACAAAGGAAATGAGATGAAATCATGAAATTGGACCTAGATCTAAGATGGAAATATCCTAAGAACCCTAATTCTAGAGGGAAGAGGGAGCTTCTCTCTCTAGAAACTAACCTACATGATTCTAAGTTACAAACAATTGCTCCCCCCTTTGCTTAATCTTCAATTCTACATCAAATACCCTCAGAAACAAGTTGGATTTGGGCCTGGGCAGCTCAGAAATCGCCCCCAGCGTTTTGCCTTTAAGTGAGTCACGTACGAGCATCGACGCGTACGCGTGGGTCACGCATGCGCGTCACTTGGCAAAATTCCTATCCATGCGTACGCGTCATGTACGCGTATGCGTCGCCATACAACTTCACTTTCCACGCGTGTGTGTCTGCTGTGCTTGCACGTTGATCGATGCACTCCAAATCCTTGTTGCCTCATGCATTCTCCACTTTGTATGCTTTTCTCTCCATTCCTTCCATCCAATATTTGCCTTATGAACCTAAAATCATTCATCAAACACATCAAGACATCAAATGGAATTAAAGTGAACTAAAATCACCAATTTAAGGGCCTAAGAAGCATGTTTTTATACTTAAGCATAATTTAAGGGAGAATTACAAAACCATGCTATTTCATTGAATAAATGTGAGAAAAGGTGATAAAATCCCCTAAAATAAGCACAAGATAAACCACAAAATTGGGGTTTATCAGTAGAATAAATTAAAAAAGAATATAAAAATTAAATTAAATTAATATTCATTTGAAACAAAAAGGAAGAACACACAGAAAACATATTGAGTCACCATTTAGTACTAATTCAATCGGAAAAGAGATGATTCAACAAATCTAATGCTATTATAGAGTTATAGATTACCCTACAACCCACCCACACGAAACTGAATCCTTCCACCTCATCATAGACTTCTGACCCATAGACTATTAACTTCTACCCAAATTCATATAACAAAAGTACATAGGCCAACATAGGGATATAGAATTATTGCATAGGAAACACCACACTAAACTGAACCTAAGAAATAGATTCTACACTTATTTAAAATTTAATTTTACATATATAGGAGTTAAAAAACACATAAAAAATAAGATCGCATTGGGAGTACCAAATATCTTTCTCAATTACATCAATTATAATAACTAAGATGAGAGACCTATAAAAATTAACAAACACATCACTCACCATAGAAAATTAAAAAAATAAAATAAAATAAGTAAACTGCTACACTTTAAAATGAACATTTTATTGAAAAATAGGAACACATTATAAACAAATAAAATCTCATAAAGTAGTAAGCCAAAATCACATGAGCATGTTAAAAAGAAGACAATAAAAAATATACAAAATACGCAAAGAAACAAGAAAAAATTCTCTGATATTGCAATGTTTGAATAAACTTTTCAATCATGCATTAGACCAAAGAGTAGTATTAGATCCACTAACCACAAGGGACAAAAAATCACACTATAAATAATACCAAGCGACAACTCAAAGCATTAGGAAAAAATTAAAATCAACATACAATTAGTCATACTGACCATGAAAGAAAAAGTAGCATGCACCTTCGAAATTGTATAACACAAAAATCGAGAGCATATCTAAAATTAGCACTAAAAGAAATCTCAATTCTTTTAGATAATCACTTAAATCAAGAGCATATATAAAATTAGCACAATTACACCGTAGTAAATTTAAAGTAAAATTCAACCAAAATGATGCAATAACAATTTTTTTCAACCACCCAAAATAGTCCAGACAAAAAAAAAAGCAGTTACTCACAAGAAAAGCAAGACAAAAACAACAATTGGAAAAAATCCGAAAATCGAAAAAGGCCTGAACTTCATACTAATAGTAATACCAAAAAACACGAATAATAAAATCGATTGAAACCACACTAATGAAACCACACTAGAAATTAGTTATCAAATAACCGCTGTACTAATTTATTCCAGTTCAGTAGGAATATCAATCATCAACCAATACTATAATAAAGCACATATATAAATCAACTATTCTTATTCATTCAATCAAATTTTTTCATTATTTTCAGAGCAAGAATAACACAAAATGATAAAGATCGAATGAATTGAATAGTGATAGGGTTTACCGTTGAAGGAATTATTCATCTTCATCATCATAATCAACATCATAGCTATCATATCCGTACAAACTAAACAAATCAAAAGAATAGATTAAAGGCTTTTAGACAAGAAAAAAAGTATAAAATAAAAATACAAAAGGAGTCAATACTATCTAAAAGGAAAAAAAGAACAAATGATTCAGCTAATTACCTAAATATATAATATATCTAAAACAAACACAATTACACAGCAGTAAATTCAAAATAAAATTCAAATAAGTCCTTGCAAAACCCATTTTACTCTACCCAAAATAATCTACACGGAAAGAACCAAATACCCATTAAAAAAAAGCTCAAAATCACAATTGTAAAAAATCCAAAAGACGGTAGTAACAATTAATCTTCATTTTCATAATCAACGTCATAACCAATATATCCGTCGAAAATCAACCAAACCAAAAAGAAGAAATTATAAGCCTCTAAACAAGTGGATGCAATACAATTTTTTCACAACGGCCCTAAATAACACACAAAAAAAGAAATAGGTACCCAAATAAAAATCAAGACAAAAATTCCGACTGTAAAAAAATTTAAAGATCGAAAAACACATAAACTTGATGCTTACAGTAACACCAAAAATCACAAATAATAAACTCTTTCAAATTAAAATACATATAAAACATGGAAGATCAAACAACTACCAAGGAAAAAAGATAAAATATAAAGTTAAAAATAAAAGAATTTAATAAAATCTAAAAAACAAAAAGCCAATAAACTAACCACATTTACAACCAACACAGAAACTTTCTCAGACAATGAAAAATATGGCACATTTATTCAATTCTTCTCATAAATAAGACTCTATTGTTATTTTATTAAAAAATAAGTGTAATACATATTGACTCATAAAAATAAACAGTACCTCAGTTATATCATTTTTATCAAATACACTTTATCATTTTCAACAAGGGACACCGTAAAATTAAACACAATTCAAAATAGCAAGGTTTGGACAATTTTCCTTAAAATAGGTAAGAAGAAAAATTATTTAACTTAACTTCATGTTATAAGAAATTTTTCTCCCAAGCCAGCAGCTAACCCAGAGAGGAGCAAAGATTCTTCATATCACCTGGTTCAATCAGCTAATCGGTGTCCAGCCAATAGTTAGCCACCAATAGCAATTTTAAAGACCTATTGGAGATGAAGTTTCTTAGTAAGCTATTTAAGCAATACACAATTTATGCAACAAAAAACTGTAAATATAAATAATCTACCTAAAAAATACACAATTTCTATCTAAAATTGCAATAAACTTATGCCAAAACAACATAATCACAAACAACTTCCAATGGTTTACTAATACTATTACTAGTTTCATGTTATAAGAAATTTTTCTCCCAAGCCAGCAGCTAACCCAGAGAGGAGCAAAGATTCTTCATATCACCTGGTTCAACCAGTTAATCGGTGTCCAGCCAATAGTTAGCCACCAATAGCAATTTTAAAGACCTATTGGAGATGAAGTTTCTTAGTAAGCTATTTAAGCAATACACAATTTATGCAACAAAAAACTATAAATATAAATAATCTACCTAAAAAATACACAATTTCTATCTAAAATTGCAATAAACTTATGCCAAAACAACATAATCACCAACAACTTCCAATGGTTTACTAATACTATTACTAGTATTAGTATCACCCAGCCGAATAAAATATATATAGGTATCTCAATTAAAAAATAAATACTATAAAGCACACAAAGAACACTCACAAATACATAAAGAATCATGGAAAAAAAGGTTTCAATTTATCTTTTCACAAATAAAAGATTTGCAATTTTTTCCTAACACATCACAATTACAAAAAAGTAAATTAATATTTATTTGAAACAAAATCAAAAAACACATGAAAAATACATCACCTTCATCATTGGAGACAGCACTTGTAATACCCTAACTACCAAAGCTCACGCTTCCGGCTGCGCAACTCTGATAGTTCAGACATTACGACGACACTTATACTATTTAATACTAAAATATGAGCCTGTTTAAAACTTTAAACCGCAATACCGCTCCCAAAAATACTTTCGTTCGATAACGTACACAATTAAATAAGCTCTTCGTAACTTCTGCTCCCATATCCTGAAAGGGAAAAAATGTAGGGGGGTGAGAACATCATCCACGAAAGGGTTCTCAGTAGAGGGTTTTTAGGAATTACTGTAATAGGATACGTGAAGATAAACCGTACTAATGATTAATAACCATCTTATGCCTCCTTTTCAAAAACAACGGTTTATAGTAAAAGTAAAGTCTAAAAATCTTTCTGAAAGAAGAACCGTTCAATTCTCAAAAACTCAAAAGCCTTTCAAAACGATTTATCTATGCGAAACCAAAATAGCCTTTCATATTTTATTCCAAACCAAAAATACAAAACCGAAATCAACCATCTATTCATCTCATTCCAACCACGGCCCTAGGCCTAAACAAATCCAACCAACAACCAATCACCACTGTCCAACAGAGTCCCAGTAGCAAACACAAATAGGAAGATGCAAGCACAAACAAACAATTATTGCAAGTAGAACAATTAGCAATTAATCACATCGGCAAACCAAGTATAATATGCACACCCAAGCAATCTCACATAGATGCATATGATGCATGCCTGTCCCTAGTGGCTGATGATATCATCTGTCGGTTATAGAGCCAACCCGACAAGTCCTGGTAGCTAACCATTAGACTGTCCCTCTGTCGCGCATCCCCAACTCAAGTTATATTCAATATAAATTTGATCATAATCATGATCCATATCCAACACCCTCACTAGTGTATATTCACGAGGGCGAGCTCATCCGAGCTTTCACAGTGCCCGGCCACACTTACGACATAGGGTCAAAAGAGCTTCGAGTCTCAACCTGGAGCACGTGGTGGCTAGCCACTGCTTTCTCCCAGGGAAACTCTTATCTCCGATAGTGGAAGTGCAACATTCACATTTATCAATGATTCAGCATAAACATGCATTCAATCTCATCCATGGATCAACATCCATCTCAGCCATCCGGCTCACGGTTCATTCCAGAACCAACCAATGTCCATATCATACACAGCCATTCCGGCTCACGGTTCAATCCAGAACCAATCAATATGTATAATCATACACAGCCATTCCGGCTCTCAACAAAACAGCACTTCCACATTCAAAATCATCAAATTTATGAAATCGGCATTTAAGCCATAAATCATTTTCTCAATTCATTTCACTTTGAAATCAAGTTTCAACTCTTTTCAGCCTTGGCTTTAAAGATCTCATTTCTCAAATTATCTCAGGCTCATAAGCCACTTTTACTCAAGGAAAATTCCCTTTTTAAAACAAGACACTCTCGGCTTCCTCTTTCCAAAACTTTCAAAACCATGGAAAGTTAAAAATTCCTTTTGAAACATTCAAAATCACCCATCCAACAATGGAATTTTTGTAACAAAAGTTTCTCGGCAAAGTCCCAAGTCCTTAGGGGAGAATAGCATAACTCATTTCGCCAAATTCATTTAAAATCATTAAAACCTTGGCTTTCCGATTTGAGTAATAAAATAAGATCTAAGCCAAACCGAGTCACGTAATCATTTATTTCCTTCAAAGCCATTTCCTTTACTTAGGCAAAACTAGCTTCAACCCCCATGACAAATTCTAAAGCGTTTCAACTGTTCAAAATTGTTTGTCTTGCAAAAGTTCAGGATTCAAAGAGTACTTAAAACCTTTCTCAAAACATTTCAAAATGAAACTTGTCAATAGACATTTAGGTTCTTTCAAAGTCATTGAAACTCCTCTAATTGAAACCCTCGAGTCAAATTCAAAGGCATTACCCTTGTCACATTTAAAACAGCTTTAAAACATAAGTTTCACCTAATTAACTTTCTCCTGAAAGAGATACGATGCCTTTCTTACGAAGCAAGACTAAATCACAATTTCCTCTTTAATAATTCATTTCAAAAGCATGGATCATCCTTTTCTTGATAATTCAATTAAAATAGTAGAAGTCTTTAACTCATCATTTTTCCAAACAACATTTTAATAAAGACTCAGATTTTATAGAAATTCCGGCAGCATCTTCCCTAAAACTTGGACTTTGCCACCCGGTTCGGGTCCCAACAAAACCATTCCACAATCCTTTTCCAACAGCCCGAATTCTAAAATCAGTTCAAGGCAAGCCAAAACCAACAGTCATCTCAATTCCGTATTTCAAGGAAACCGTTTCAAAAATCAAATCGTTATCAGCCGAATAAACTCATTTCCAAAGCTTTAAAGAAACGGTTCAGTAACAATCATTTATCAAAAACCAGATCATTTAAAGCAAGCCAGGCTGAATTCAAATCTAAACGCTTACCGAACCGAAGGAGGAACGGCTGAACCGAAGCAGCGGCGGTCTCCGAACCGGTTTGGCGGTAGCCCGACAGCCACCTCAAGCGGCAGCGATGACCTGAACCATATGCAGTGACAGTGAGGTTTCCAGAAACTCAACAGAAAGGAGAACCAACTTAAGACACTTACCGATAGACTTTTCCGGCGACGCCAAAGGCAGCCAGAAGCTCCGGCGGTGGTCCCTAACATCACAGAACCACTCCTGGCGGTCGGAATCACAGAGATGCAGCTCCCTTCTCCGGCAGCGACACCTGCGGCGGCCTGAACCCCGTTTGCCGGCGGCAGTTTGGGCTTACCATCATTAGCAGCAGTGAGCTCGGATGGTGGCAGCGGCGTCCGAGTCAAATTCCAGAACCCAGAAGTGGGAGCAGATTTGGCGGCGGGAGGCACGAACGACGGCGGCGTTCAAGAGCTCCGGCGAGGACGCGTTCTGCCTCATCGCTCCTCTTTCTCTCGCGTGCAATAGAAGAATCTTCGGCCAGGGTTTGGTGGTGGCGACACCCTCAGCCGCGGTGACACGCATCGACAATGGCAGCTCGGCGGCGGTGGGAAGGTGCGGCAAGTCCCTCTCCGCGCGACGCTGACTCCACGCTTTCTCTCTCTCTCTCGGTCTCGCGCTCCCCTCTGGTCGCGATAAGGATGAGCAGCAACTGACGGTGAGGCACGGCGGTTGGACAGCGGCACGAAGCTTCAGCTACAGCGACGGCGGCGGTGGAGCCCAGCACGCCGGCGCGAATATCCTTCCTCTCCTCCTCTTTTCATCTGCAACTCATCCTCTCTCTCTGGTCTTTTTCTCTTGTTTCCTTCTCCTACTGTTGTTGCACATTGGATTGGAGAAAGGGTGAAAAGTGTGTTGCTTACTGCTAGGTGAGGAAAGCTATGCGCGTGTATCTGTTTGGGAAGGAGGGGTTGCAGCTGCTGAGGGGATAAGAAAGATGGCGGCTGCTGGGTATAGGATTATGGTTTCATTTTTAAAACTTAGGGTTAAGGGCATTTTAGTAATTTTACTTAAAAATAGGTATAATGTAGTAATTAGAAATAAATTCTAATTCAACAATAATAGTGCATAAAATACTATTTGCTCATCAATTTCACACTTTATTTTCAATAAAATGTCCAAATCCAAAATTTAGAAATAATATAATTAATTTCTTCATTTTCCAAAATAGCAGTATTAATATTTAAAATATTAATTATTTAATCCAAATCATATAAAAATCCTTATTATTTCACAACCACCAACTTTGTGGTTTAAATATAGAAAATAATTCAATAATTATAAAATTGGATAATAATCATAACTTATCTCAAATTCAATAAATCAAAACTTGCCTTAATTATCTTTAATAAAATAATTTCTGAAATTAAGGCTATAAATAATTATATGATTTGAGACTTGATCATAAAAAGGCTTTTCAAAGGTTCTGGGTCTTACATTCTACCCACCTTGCAAAAATTTTCGTCCTCGAAAATTGATACAAAACAAAAGAAATTTCATAACAGTTCACCCTTGAACACATTTAAGGAAGAAGCAAAAATATCTCAAAATATAATCATATGTATACGATTTTCAAATACTTTGATTGCCATAAGCATAAGGATGTAAAGGTAAGAGTGTGATTGCAAAGCAAACGTTACAAGATAGGCTCAATGCAAAAGATGACATGATTCAAACATGCGATAGTAAAGCAAGGCATCGAAGGCCATAAAACATGATGGGGTTAAAACGACGTGCTCAACATTCGCATACTAATCTCATATCAACCTCAAAGCTTCAATTTCCCAACTCCATCAAGCACTTTACAATCCCCATATCCGGTCATAAGCCTAACGACCTGCAAACCCGTTCGCTAGGAACAAAACACCCACAACTCTTAACGTTGCACACCTACCGCTTCAACTTCCGTATACACATATCACGTCTTAAAGAACTAACGCATCGCGTTACTACATCTACAAGTCGCACGTGATATCAAAACAATTCTCGAGTCTACTCAGAAGGATACCAGATTTAGAACGGAGAGACAATTGTCAAGGGTAATACTCATGGATTTAAGGGAATGTATCCAATTTCCAGACAAACAAAGACGCGCAAGCAATGAAGTCTGCTAGAAATAAATCAATTGACAATTTCAAAGATAACCCATGGATCAAGAAGTTCAACAAGATCAATAGGAAGAAAACCAGTGCATCAGTTTGAAATAAACTCAAGCTGAGTCGAGGAAGCATGAGGTTTACAGAAGAGAATATTTCAAACCCAAGACAAAGCTCACAGAACTCAAGAGCACGATTAAAAGTACTTCCGAATACATTGTTCATAAAGGAACCGAAACTTGCGGAAAAACCACTTCACAGTCTAAAAGAAAAGTTATGTAACAACATCCTTCAACAGAGTAAAAAAAGCATAATCGTGGCTTTGCTTTAATACAGTTTCATGTTGAAGTAGATCATGTAGAGTTTTAAAAACAAAATGCACACAAGTTTGGCTAAGAGCTAAAATATTTCCTCAAATATTTTAGAAAGATAATTAGGTGCACAACCTAACCAAAAATAATCATAAAACTCAAAAGAGAATCAAATGCTTGTTCAAAAATTCTCAAAGTCCATATTCAAACAAGCGTGTATAAAAATCTTAGCAAGGTCGAAAGAGGAAGTTAAGCTTTATTTGGAAAAGAAAATTCGAGGTAAAAGTTTGCTTGTAAATTGGTAAAGGAAACAAGTGGTGCATTACAAACGAACCGGTTTCCACTAAACAAGGAAACTTTCCAAAACTTCATTTAAAATAGTGTATCCCAACTTTAAATTAACTTCGTCAAAATTGAACAATGGTTTCAATCTAAATCAAGCAATAGAAAATAAATTTCGTTTAAAACTTCTTACAAGAGAATTCAAAACTTCTTTAAAAAGTTCAGAACAAGACTCCCAAAAGTGTTCTTAAAATCACCATCTCAGAAGAACATTCAAGAAGTTTAAGATGTACTAAAAAGGAGTCCAGCCTTGCAAGAAAGGATCTTAAACCAAAGTAGTCCAAACAAGATTCACTAGGCATGAGTCATCAAACAAGCTTTCAATTGATCCAAAAGAATACAAAAGTCATAGAAAAAGACAACTCAATCATTAGTAATTTCTCAAAGGTAAATCTTTAACTAAAAACTCTTGTAGAGAAAATGAGAGAATAAACAATGCACTAATTTGAAACGAATCAAACTGACTCATATACGGATGAGATTTACAAGAGAGGACAAACCAAGATCAATGGTAATTTCACAAGATGTAAAAGATTAGTTAAAAACAGAATCATGTATGACATTCATAGAGGTGAAAAGCTTAAGAAGGAGCGAGTCTGATCATAAGAAGAAAGCTATGAGTCCAACATTTTCAAAAGAACAACAATAGCATAAATTATGTAGTATGCTAAATCAAACTCAAATCAAAATGAATTAAGTAAAGTTTATCAAATGAAACTCAACTGGGATAAAAGTGAAAAATTCCCTTTCTTTCCAGAATTTTGAAAAATACCCCAAATACATAATCAAATGAAGATGTGCATTGGAACTATAGTAAAATTACTAGAAAGTCAAATTGTATTTGAAGTAAATGCGGTTCCGCAAACCAGTAAAAGTACAGGTGAGGTATTAGAAATAAATAGTTGTTAAACTGTATAAGAAATCTTCAAGGTTCCACGTATAGATAAGTGTATATCCAGTCAACAGTAATTTTTATAAAATTCTCAAAATTAGCTGTAATCACTGTCAAATAAGAGGAAAACTGAATCAACAAGTTCTCTAAGAATGAACTCGGAACCCGGAGTTAAAAGTCACGGTACATTAAGACAAGTTCAAGGCTACATCAAGGAACACGTGAATCAAGAAGAACTCAAACAGAGGAAGATAGATGCAACAAGGATTCCAAACAAGCATATGCAATTAAGATCAAACAAGAATGCATATGAATAGAGGAATAAAGTTGAAAAATCAAACTACTTTTCAAAAGGATTAACAAGCAAGAACTTCAAGTTAGGATACAAAAGAACAGGTCAACTCGAACAGAATTCAAGACACACAACTGAATAGCCTCGAGAAATAGTTTCTAGCGTTCCCAAAACCCGCAATTCGCTTTACTCAAAACTCGTATATCAACTATGATAACCCATTAGTTCTCTCATATACATAATTCACTAGTATTAAGCCAGCCAAACTTAATATTAGGAATTATGCAATGCAAGACTAACAGCGTTAATCAATAGACCGTCATGTGCATAAAGCTCTAATTCTCGTCATTCGACAAGACCTAATACATGACAAACGCTCAGAGTATGCAATTGAAGCATAGTCGGTCCATTCCTCAGGCTCTACAGGAAGGACTGCTCTGATACCATAATGTAATATCCTAACTACCAAAGCTCACGCTTCCGGCTGCGCAACTCTGATAGCTCGGACATTACGACGACACTTATACTATTTAATACTAAAATATGAGCCTGTTTAAAACTTTAAACCGCAATACCGCTCCCAAAAATACTTTCGTTCGATAACGTACATCCATAAATACCATACAACTTACAAAAACTCATAAAGAGTACAACCATATATATACATACATATATATATAAGTAATATTACAAACATAATCCAATACAATTCCTATCCCTCTTACAGATTATATCAAGATAAAGGCGAGGGTACAATAGACCATAAATAAAATAATACAGAGCATCACAACAATAATTAAATAACCTCTTCGTAACTTTTGCGCCCATATCCTGAAAGGGGAAAAATGTAGGGGGTTGAGAACATCATCCTCGAAAGGGTTCTCAGTAGAGGGTTTTTGGGAATTACTGTAATAGGATACGTGAAGATAAACCGTACTAATGATTAATAACCGTCTTATGCCTCCTTTTCAAAAATAACGGTTTACAGTAAAAGTAAAGTCTAAAAATCTTTCTGAAAGAAGAACCGTTCAATTCTCAAAAACTCAAAAGCCTTTCAAAATGATTTATCTATGCAAAACCAAAATAGCCTTTCATATTTTATTCCAAACCAGAAACACAAAACCGAAATTAACCATCGATTCATCTCATTCCAACCACGGCCCTAGGCCTAAACAAATCCAACCAACAACCAATCACCACAGTCCAACAGAGTCCCAGTAGCAAACACAAATAGGAAGATGCAAGCACAAACAAACAGTTATTGCAAGTAGAACAATTAGCAATTAATCACATAGGCAAACCAAGTATAATATGCACACCCAAGCAATGTCACATAGATGCATATGATGCATGCCTGTCGCTAGTGGCTGATGATATCATCTGTCGGTTATAGAGCCAACCCGACAAGTCCTGGTAGCTAACCATTGGACTGTCCCTCTGTCGCGCATCCCCAACTCGAGTTATACTCAATATAAACTTGATCATAATCATGATCCATATCCAATACCCTCACTGGTGTATATTCACGGGGGCAAGCTCATCCGGCTTTCACAGTGTCCGGCCACACTTACGACATAGGGTCAAAAGAGCTTCGAGTCTCAACCTGGAGCACGTGGTGGCTAGCCACTGCTTTCTCCCAGGGAAACTCGTATCTCAGATAGTGGAAGTGCAATTCCACAATCCTTTTCCAACAACCCGAATTCTAAAATCAGTTCAAGGCAAGCCAAATCCAACAGTCATCTCAATTCCGTATTTCAAGGAAACCATTTCAAAAATCAAATCGTTATCAGCCGAATAAACTCATTTCCAAAGCTTTAAAGAAACGGTTCAGTAACAATCATTTATCAAAAACCAGATCATTTAAAGCAAGCCAGGCTGAATTCAAGAGTGTATTCTATTTTTCACATCATCAAAATAATTGACTCAATTCAAACTAATCCCCAACGGATTAAACTCAGATTTCAAATCTTTTAAAGAATCAACTTCAAAACATTACATTTCACAAAGCCGCACAATAATTCAACCAAACCAACATCCATAATCACTCGAGTCAATTAAATGACACATAAGGCAGATACAATCACCAAATACACAATATCTCACAACAGTATCCATATGTAATAATTCCAATATATAAGAATATAGTTTTTGGAAAGCGCCCCTATCTCAAAACGCAATTCCATAACCCAAACGCCTCATCAAGTCCTTTCCGCCTCAACCCGAACTGACGGCAACCAAAACCTCAGAATCATACATAGCCATTCCGGCTCTCAACAAAACAGCACTTCCACATTCAAAATCATCAAATTCATGAAATTGGCATTTAAGCCATAAATCATTTTCTCAATTCATTTCACTTTGAAATCAAGTTTCAACTCTTTTCAGCCTTGGCTTTAAAGATCTCATTTCTCAAATTATCTCAGGCTCATAAGCCACTTTTACTCAAGGAAAATTCCCTTTTTAAAACAAGACACTCTCGGCTTCTTCTTTCCAAAACTTCCAAAACCATGGAAAGTTAAAGATTCCTTTTAAAACATTCAAAATCACCCATCCAACAATGGGATTTTTGTAACAAAAGTTTCTCGGCAAAGTCCCAAGTCCTTAGGGGAGAATAGCATAACTCATTTCGCCAAATTCATTTAAAATCATTAAAACCTTGGCTTTCCGATTTGAGTAATAAAATAAGATCTAAGCCAAACCGAGTCACATAATCATTTATTTCCTTCAAAGCCGTTTCCTTTACTTAGGCAAAACCAGCTTCAACCCCCATGACAAATTCTAAAGCGTTTAAAAATTAACGCCACAAACCTCAGCGTATGATAACAGAACGGTAACTAAAAGGCTTTCAAATCTAAACGCTTACCGAACCGAAGGAGGAACGGCTGAACCGAAGCAGCGGCGGTCTCCGAACCGGTTTGGCAGCAGCCCGGCAGCCACCTCAAGCGGCAGCGATGACCTGAACCATATGCAGTGACAGTGAGGTTTCCAGAAACTCAACAGAAAGGAGAACCAACTTAAGACCCTTACCGATAGACTTTTCCGGCGACGGCAAAGGCAGTCAGAAGCTCTGGCGGTGGTCCCTAACGTCACAGAACCACTCCTAGCGGTCGAAATCACAGAGATGCAGCTCCCTTCTCCGACAGCGACACCTGCGGCGGCCTGAACCCCATTTTCCGGAGGTGGTTTGGGCTTACCATCATCAGCAGCAGCGAGCTCAGATGGTGGCAGCAGCGTCCGGGTCAGATTTCAGAACCCAGAAATGGGAGCAGATTTGGCTGCGGGAGGCACGAACGATGGCGGCGTTCAAGAGCTCCGGCGAGGACGCGTTCTGCCTCATTGCTCCTCTTCCTCTCGCGTGCAGTGGAAGAATCTTTGGCCAGGGTTTGGCGGTGGCGACACCCTCAGCCGCGGTGACACGCGACAATGGCAGCTGGCGGCGGTGGGAAGGAGCGTTAAGTCCCTCTCCGCGCGACGCTGACTCCACGCTTTCTCTCTCTCTCTCTCTCGGTCTCGCGCTCCCCTCTGGTCGCGATAAGGATGAGCAGCAACTGACGGTGAGGCACGGCGGTTGGACAGCGGCGCGAAGCTTCAGCGACAGTGACGGC
Source organism: Arachis ipaensis (assembly GCF_000816755.2). Taxonomy (NCBI): domain Eukaryota; kingdom Viridiplantae; phylum Streptophyta; class Magnoliopsida; order Fabales; family Fabaceae; genus Arachis; species Arachis ipaensis. Next base: position 80,725,381 of record NC_029793.2, on the reverse strand, counting down.
GGCGGTGGAGCCCAGCACGCCGGCGCGAATATCCTTCCTCTCCTCCTCTTTTCATCTGCAACTCATCCTCTCTCTCTGGTCTGTTTCTCTTGTTTCCTTCTCCTACTGTTGTTGCACATTGGATTGGAGAAAGCGGGAAAAGTGTGTTGCTTACTGCTAGGTGAGGAAAGCTCTGCGGGTGTATCTGTTTGGGAAGGAGGGGTTGCAGCTACTGATGGGAGAAGAAAGATGGCGACTGCTGGGTATAGGATTAGGGTTTCATTTTTAAAACTTAGAATTAGGGGCATTTTAGTAATTTCACTTAAAAATAGGTATAATGTAGTAATTAGAAATAAATTCTAATTCAACAATAATAGTGCATAAAATACTATTTGCTCATCAATTTCACACTTTATTTTCAATAAAATGTCCAAATCCAAAATTTAGAAATAATATAATTAATTTCTTCATTTTCCAAAATAGCAGTATTAATATTTAAAATATTAATTATTTAATCCAAATCATATAAAAATCCTTATTATTTCACAACCACCAACTTTGTGGTTTAAATATAGAAAATAATTCAATAATTATAAAATTGGATAATAATCATAACTTATCTCAAATTCAATAAATCAAAACTTGCCTTAATTATCTTTAATAAAATAATTTCTGAAATTAAGGCTATAAATAATTATATGATTTGAGACTTGATCATAAAAAGGCTTTTCAAAGGTTCTGGGTCTTACAGCACTGCGATCGTGACGATTCGCACCAAAGCAGATGAGAGAGACCTGAGAGAAAGTAGGCCAGCCAAAAGGGGGATTCTCCGAGAAGGTGAGTGAGGTTGTAGGTGGTGCAGCAAATCTCTTCATCCACAAGACAACTCAATCACAACCAAAAACAAAAACACCAAAATATATACATTAGCATAACAACACTATACATGATGAATAGTGGCAAGTTAATAACATTGACCTTCATCTGCTTTTTCTTATCCTATCACTGTTCAAAGTTCCAATCCACCAATCAAAATAATAAGGGATACAAAATATTTTACTTATATAAAATAATAAAAAATAAAAAACATACTAACAAAAATTCAGAGGAAGTAAATTTTGAAAAGTATTCAAATTCATAATTGAGAGGCAATCTCATTTATCACATATGAACAAAATCTATAAAGGAAACTTTCATGCTTCAGGCAAGAATAAAACAAATGATACAACGAGTTACCTTCATAAAATACAATTGTCTCTCTGACTCGCATATATGAGAACGCATGTTAAATAGCCTTGGAGATGATTTTACACTATCTGTATCAAAATGAGAGAACTCTCTGATGAGGCCATATTTGACGATATATTTTAGCTTGATTTGAATGGATTTCGTCACATAAACTCACATTTATTCACTTAAATAGCATACTTTTGTGATTTCTCCCTAATTTGGACATAAATGTGACAGCATGCGTTTTTGTGCTTAAATTAGTAATTTTAATTCCACTTTTATTCTATTTGATGCCATGACATGTTTGTTAAGTGATTTCAGACCATAGAGGCAAGAATGGATAGCCAAAAGTGGAAAGAAGCATGTACAAAGGGAGAACACATGAAGAAAACAAAGGAGAAGCACACAGCCATGTGTGCATACGCACCACATCCGGTGCATACGCACAAGAAGAAAATCAGCTTGCGTGCGTACGCACAACCCTCTGTGTGCACGCACAAATGAACATTCAACAAAGTGTGCATACGCACAGGTCCCTGCACGTGGATTCATTAATGAAACACGTGATCCGCGATTTTGGGGGCCTTTGGCCCAGTTTTGGAAGGCTTGATGCTGAATGGGAAGTGCTATATCAAGGGGAATTGAAGCCATATGAAGGCATTAGCTTTCATTAGGACTTATAACTTTATTTTTACATTTTTCCATAGTATTAGGAGTAGGAGTAGTGTAGTAAGAATGCTCTCTTAGGGTTTTATTTCAATTTTCATTTTCATTGTAGCATTTTATAGTTTGACGTTTTCATCTTGGGTTGATCAACTCATTTGTAAGTACTCTTTAATTTCTCTTTAGTTACATCATATTTACTCTCATTATCCTTTGGTTCAAGTACTTTGTTAATATTTTCAATTTTAAGTTCTTCAAGTTTTGATTGATGAATATAGTGTTTTATGCTTTCTTTATGTTTGATTGAATGTTAATTGTTGATATTGTGAATAGTTTAATTATAGTTTTCATTTTCTTTTGCAATTTCTCATGTTTTGTTTTTATGCCCACCAAGTGTTTGTGAAAATGCCACTTGATAATTTTGAGTAGCTTTTCATACCTTGGCTTGGGATTTGAGTTCCTAGGATACTAGAGTCATAATGTCTGACATTTAGTGGTAATTCTTGGGTAGTTAGTTGACTCTTGTTTTCATTGATGCTAGCTTTTTACCAATTAATTTGGTAAGTTAGCTAGGACTTATGGATTAAGGTCAATTATGCTTGCTTGACCTACTCCTCGATGTTAGGAGTTAACGAAGCGAGACTGACTCATCATAGTTGCCATAGTTGTGGTTATGACAATGACATGATTCCTTGGATCCTCATTCCCAAGTCAAGGCTCTTTATACATATCTTTGCATTTTCACTAGTTTTGATCTTGTTTCCTTTTTAATTGCATTGATTCCAATTTGATCATTCCTTAGTTCTTTTATTTCTTAAGTTCTTTTAATCTTTTGTTCTTTGATTTTAAAAAACCTGTTTTCCTCACAACCGAAAGCGTAACATTTTAATTGTATTCCTAGGGAGAATGACCTGAGGTTTTATTACTCTCGGTAATATTTTGAATTAAAAAATCTAAAGTTTGATTGATGGTCGATTGTCGGGTTGGGATTATACTTGCAACACCAATCTTATTTTGAGAAAAATCCTAACCCGCTCTGGGCTATTCATCAAGTTTTTGGCGCCGTTGCCGGGGATGCAATTGGTGTCATGTTTGTGGTTGTTGTAAATGTGTAAACAGTGCAAATAGTTTACTTTTTAGTTATTCGGTGGTTTTTGCTAATATTTAGGTGTTTATTTTTCTTGTTTATTAATGTCTTTCATTTTTATTTTCTACTTTCTCTATGAGTTATCACCTTTGTTGTTTGGAGCTTGGTTGTGAGTATTTTGTAGGGTATGATGAATTCAAGTTGGGATTGCATCATGGAGTGGGAGAATCAATTTAGGGAGGAACCATTTGCGTATGAGCAACACTCATGGCAATCACCTTCCCCATACTACAACGAGCAAAACCCTGCCCTATGTGAATATAAAATCCAAAGATATGAAAGATACCCTCTACATGACCCCCAACCACCAAACCTTCAAGCACCACACCCTACACCTCCATGGAACCAATATGTCTATATACCTTGTCACCAATTATATAAACCATCAGCTCCTTATATACCACCTCAATACCCTCACCCACATGACACACCTTCCAACAATACAACCTTTCTCCCAACCTTTGAACCTTATCTTTCATCCAATTGTGAAGTTCTCCAACCCTTGCCCTAAGAACAACAAGACCTTCAAGCATTCCTTCAAGAGCAAGAAGGGTTCCGAAAGAAGCAAGGGGAGTTCATGACTACTATAGCCGAAGCGGTGAACCGCTTGGCCGTACTACACTCAAGCACACAAGACATTCCCCTTGAGGAAGGTAGAGGATCAACTAAGAAGTGTAGTGAGGAGGAGAACATGGAGTCTCAAACAAAAAGAGTGGGATTGAAGCTTGAGTCACAAAAGGAGGAAGGTAGAACTAGTGCACCGGAAGAGGAAAAAGGAGAATTGAGGGAGTTTGATCAAGAAGTGGATTGTATCATCAATGGTTTTTTGTCCACCTTGGTCAACCCCCTCAATGCTCTTGAGGAAGCTTTGATGAATCCACATTTTATGATATTTATTTGCTTTATTTGGGAGGATTTCATCAACTTTTCTTGGACTTATCCATTGAAATAGCATAGTTTCATGATTTCCTCCTAAATTGTGCTTGAAAGTAAAAATATGCTTTTTAGGCCTTTTAATTGCTAAATTTTATTCACTTTAATCCCATTTGATGCCTTGATGTTTTTACTAGTGATTTCAGGTTTCCAAGGCAAGTATGGGTTGAAGAAGTGAGAAAAAGAGCATGCAAAAGGGAAGAAACCATGAAGAAATGGAGTTTGGAAGTTCCAGCATCTGTGCGCACAAGCGACGCGTGCGCGCGCACAAGCGACTCGTGCGCGCGCACAAGTGCGAGCTCAGCGACGCGTACACGTGACCCACGCGTACGCGTGGAAGTGAATTTTTCCAGGTGACGTGTACGCGTTACCCGTGGCACGTGAGCTCATTAATTGCAAATCGCTAGGAGCGAATTTTGGGCTTCCAAAACCCAATCCAACTCATTTCTGAAGCTATTTCAACCCCAATTCAAGTGGAAGCAAGGGGGGAAATTAGGGTTAGATTTTTCCATGTTTTGTGTTAGTTTTCAAGAGAGAGAAGCTCCCCTATCTCTTTCTAGAATTTATGTTTTCTTAGTTAATTTCTCTCTAATTTCAGTCTTTAATTCTTGTTTTAATATAGTTTCATTTATGTTTTCATGCTTTATTGTCTTGGTTATCTGAGTTCTTCTTAATTTCTCTTTTATGTCACTTTTCATTTTATGAACACTCTTGTAATTCTTAATTTCTATTTAATGCAATTTATGTTTTATGTTCATTTAATGCTTGTTTGAGTTATTATTGTTATTTTCTTGCTTTTGTTAGTTAGATTTTATTTTTAATGTAATTTAATATTATTTTATTCTCATGCACACCAAGTGTTTGATAAAATGCTTGGCTTAGTTTTTAATTAGTTTTTTTTCTTCACTCTTGGTTTGGATATGAGGACTTTCGTGCTCCTTGAGTCATTGATGTCCATTCTTGTTTGATACATTAGAGTAGTTAGTTGATTTGGTTTCCATTGACTCTAAGTCTTCCATTAATAGAGTTGACTAGGACTTATGGATTGAAATCAATTATGCCTATTTGACTTATCCTCGATATAGGGTTGACTAAGTAGGATTAACTCTTCATAATCATCATGTGTTTGTGGTCAATGACTAGGATAGGTAATCTTAGCTCTCAATCCATGCCAAGAGGTTTTATTGCATTTGAATTCCCTTTTCTCTTGATTAATTGCCTTGCATTTAATTGCTTTGACTTTTAATTCCTTGCATGTTAAGTTACTTTCTTGCTGTTTATATTTCTTGCCTCTCTTGCAATCAATCATAGCCAATAATCTTAGCACTTAATTGTAATTCCTAGGGAAGATGACCTGGGATTTCAAACTCCCGGTTATTGTATTTTAATTGTGACTATCCTTTGATTTAAATTTGATTGTTGGCCAATTGTTGGGTTTGGAGCTATACTTGCAACGCCAATTCTAATTTTGAGAGAAAAATTTTCTAACCCGCTTTGGGTCATCCATCAAATTTTTGGCACCGTTGCCGAGAAATTGCAATTGTGTTATATTGTTGGCTATTGTGCATATTGTGAATAGCTTATTTTTGGTTGATTGTGCATATGTTGCTTGCTTATTTTTGGCTATTGTGAATATGTTAATATGTAAATAGCTTGCTTTTTAGTTGTCTTTTGTTTTTGTTAATGGTTAGGATTGAGATCCCAGAGGACATTGGAAATTCAAGCAATTAGTGGGGAAGTCAAGCACAAGCCACCATAGCAAGGGCTCTCACAATTGTCTAACTTAAAGACAATAAATAAAAGTACTAAGTGGGAGATACCCCACCATAGTAACACCTTTCTAGCCCTCTCTTGTATATAGCTTTAATTCCTTGCATTTTGTTTCTTGTAGATAGTTTATGTTTAGTTTAATTTTAAGCCTAGTTAGTTAATTTTTTAGTTTGAATAATGTAGTTGTACAATGTTGGATGTTTTGGGGTTGGAACCCTTTTGATGAGCTCAAGTTTGGTGCCTTAGAGCTCTAAAAATTTTTGAGAAAAATAGAGCATGTGCGTGCGCACACACCTGTGCGTACGCACAGCTCTTTGCACAGCCACTGTTTGGAGCGCTCGCACACCTGGTGCACTGGTGCACGAATTGTGAATCACACTTTTCATAACTCGTACCACTGACCAGCAAGTGCACTGGGTCGTCCAAGTAATACCTCACGTGAGTAAGGGTCGAATCCCACAGAGATTGTTGGTTTGAAGCAATCTATGGTTATCTTGTAAATCTTAGTCAGGAAGTCAATTATGTTTATCAGTTGAATTGCAAATAAACAATAGAGCATGGATCAAAGGTTACTTATTATGCAGTAATGGAGAATATGTTGGAGTTTTGGAGATGCTTTGTCTTCTGAATCTCTGCTTTCCTCTGTCTTCTTGTTCACGCACGCACGTCCTCCTATGGCTAGCTGTGTGTTGGTGGATCACCGTTGTCAATGGCTACATTCCTTCCTTCCAGTGAAAACTACGCTCACGCGCTCTGTCACAGCACGGCTAATCACCGGTTGGTTCTCAATCCGGTTGGAATAGAATCCCTTGATTCCTTTGCATTTGTCACTAACGCCCAGCCTTCAGGAGTTTGAAACTCGTCACAGTCATTCAATCCTTGAATCCTAATCGGAATACCACAGACAAGGTTTAGACTTTCC
>NC_029793.2:80718270-80718676 GCF_000816755.2 Arachis ipaensis | reverse complement strand
TCACGTGTAGAGGCCATTTGTGGAGTTGAACACCAGTTTTTATGCCAGTTTGGGCGTTCAACTCCAGCTTTTGATCCTTTTCTGGCGCTGGACGCCAGAATTGGGCAGAGAACTGGCGTTGAACGCCCGTTTATGTCGTCTATCCTTATGCAAAGTATGGACTATTATATATTTCTAGAAAGCCCTGGATGTCTACTTTTCAACGCAATTGGAAGCATGCCATTTCGAGTTCTGTAGCTCCGGAAAATCTACTTTGAGTGCAGGAAGGTCAGAATCCAACAGCATCAGCAGTCCTTTTTCAGCCTGAATCAGATTTTTGCTCAGCTCCTTCAATTTCAGCCAGAAAAATACCTGAAATTACAGAAAAGCACACAACTCATAGTAAAGTCCAGAAATATGAATTTTT
>NC_029793.2:80714617-80717765 GCF_000816755.2 Arachis ipaensis | reverse complement strand
AAGACACAAACATAGATAAGCACTTAACATAGAGAAAACGAAAAATAGAGAAATTAAGAACAAGGAACGAGTCCACCTTAGTGATGATGGCATTTCCTTCTTGAGGCACCAATGATGTTCTTGAGCTTCTTTTATGTCTCTTCCTTGCCTTTGTGGTTTGATTTTTGTATTTCTATCCTCAGTTGCTTCCAATAATTATGTGGAGGGAAGTGCATCCCCTGAGTCCCCTGAGGTATCTCTTGATTTGCAGCCACATGTTCTACCACTGAGCTATAGATCCTTCACATAATTGTTTTACCACACCAAACTTAAAATGTTGCTCGTCCTCGAGCAAAAGAAGAGGGAATAGATGAAGAAGAAGATGTGGAAAGAAAAAACTAGGATTATGAGGAGGGAAGGTGGGGATCCTGTGGGGTCCACAGATCTTGAAATGATCCTGTGAGGTCCACAGATCTTGAGGTGTCAAGGCATTTACATCCCTGCACCAACTTGGGCATGCAAAATGCCCTTGCACACAACTCTGGGCATTCAGTGCCAGGTTGGTGCCTATTTTGGGTGTTCAACGCCCATTTACTAGCCATTTCTGGCGTTGAACGCCAGAACCATGCTTGTTCTGGGCGTTCAGCGCCAGGATGTTGCCCATTTTGGGCGTTCAGCGCCAGAACCATGCTCTGTACCTATATGGGTCTTGAATGCTGTTCTGTAAGCCCACAGAGCATCATCCAAGCTCCTTGCCCAATCCTTTCTACGGGTATTTACTGTCCAACAAGTTTCAAGTGATCAAGACAGGAGCTGAATGAGTCTCCATATACTGAGAAGTCATTCATGAAGACTTCCAGAAATTTTTCCACCATGTCAGAGAAAATAGAGAGCATGCATCTCTGGAAGGTTGCAGGCACATTACATAGCCCAAATGGCATCCTTCTATAAGCAAACACTCCAGATGGACATGTGAATGCTATTTTCTCTTGATCCTGAGGATCCACTGCAATCTGGTTGTAGCCTGAGTAGCCATCCAGAAAGCAGTAATAATCATGACCTGCTAGTCTTTCTAGCATCTGGTCTATGAATGGTAAAGGAAAATGATCCTTTCTGGTGGCTGTATTGAGCCTTCTGTAGTCAATACACATGCGCCACCCTGTAACTGTTCTTGTAGAAACCAGTTCATTTTTTTCATTATGAATCACTTTCATGCCTCCCTTTTTTGGGACGACTTGAACAGGGCTCACCCAGGGGCTATCAGAAATAGGATAAATAATCCCAGCCTCTAGTAACTTGGTGACCTCTTTCTGCACCACTTCCTTCATGGCTGGATTTAGCCGCCTCTGTGGTTGAACCACTGGTTTGGCATTGTCCTCCAATAGGATTTTGTGCATACATCTAGCTGGGCTTATGCCCTTAAGGTCACCTATGGACCACCCAAGAGCTGTCTTGTATATCCTTAGCACTTGAATAAGTGCCTCCTCTTCCTGTGAATTTAAAGCATCTTTAAAGATGTCTTCCAACTCTGATTCGAGACTCTCAGCCATGTTGATCTCTTCTACCAAAGAGTCAATGAGATCAACTTTCATGCAGTCTGTTGATGTGTCTGGATGCTGAATGGCTTTGACAGCGTTCAACTTGAACTCATCATCGTTGACTCTCAGGGTTATTTCCCCCTGTTGGACGTCAATGAGGGATCGTCCAGTTGCTAGGAAGGGTCTTCCTAGAATGAGAGTAGCACTCTTGTGCTCCTCCATTTCCAGCACAAGGTTGGTTTAACTTCTTCAGTTAAGCCAAGCTTTCTGATAGTGGATGCAGGTATTAGGTTGATGCTTTCCCCAAGATCGCATAAAGCTGTCTTGGTGCAAATACCTTCTAATATGCATGGTATCAGAAAACTCCCAGGGTCTTTAAGCTTTTCAGGAAAGCTCTCTAGAATGACTGCACTGCATTCTTCAGTGAGGAGAACTCTTTCTGTTTCTCTCCAATCCTTTTTATGACTCAAGATCTCTTTCATGAACTTGGCATAAGAAGGTATTTGCTCAAGTGCCTCTGCAAATGGAATCTTTATTTCAAGAGTCCTGAGGTAATCTGCAAAGCGAGCAAATTGCTTATCCTGCTCCTCTTTCCGGAGTTTTTGAGGATAAGGTATCTTGGCTTTATATTCTTCAACCTTAGTGGTTAAAGAAGCCTTTTTAGAGGGGTTGTTATCAGCACTTGTGTGTGTCTGATCCCTCACTGGCAATTGAGTGCCAAAGTCAGAAGCTGGAGTGAAACAGGACGCCAGCTCCTTGTCTGCTTCTGGCATCTGAACGCCAGAACTGTGCCCATTTTGGGCGTTCAACGCTAGATTCTGCCCTATTTGGGCGTTCAACGCCAGATTCTTGCCCATTTATGGCGTTGAACGCCAATCCTGCTTTGTTTCTGGCGTTGAACGCCAGTTTTGGGCATGGTCTGGGCGTTCAGCGCCAGACTTATTTTTCCCTGGGCTCTTACTGTCCTCAGGTGAATCTTTGGTGGGTTGCTCATTTCTTGACTTTTTGATGTTTTTTTTTTTGAAAAATCAATAAGAAAGCACCAAACTTAAAGTTTGGCACATGATTTAATAGAAAAAAATTATTTTTGAAAAAGATTTTAAAAAAATATGATAGCCAATTACCATGAACATAAACACCACGTTCTAACTAATTGAGCTATAAATTTAAAGTGTTTTAACAAGGGATAAATGATAAAAGACTCTAAACCAAAAAAAGAAAAATTTTCCTAATCTAAGCAACAAAATAATCCGTCAGTTGTTCAAACACGAACAATCCCTGGCAACGGCGCCAAAAACTTGGTGCACGAATTGTGAATCACACTTTTCACAACTCGTACCACTGACCAGCAAGTGCACTGGGTTGTCCAAGTAATACCTCACGTGAGTAAGGGTCGAATCCCACGGAGATTGTTGGTTTGAAGCAATCTATGGTTATCTTGTAAATCTTAGTCAGGAAGTCAATTATGTTTATCAGTTGAATTGCAAATAAAAAATAGAGCATGGATCAAAGGTTACTTGTTATGCAATGGAGAATATGTTGGAGTTTTGGAGATGCTTTGTCTTCTGAATCTCTGCTTTCCTCTGTCTTCTTGTTCACGCACGCACGTCCTCCTATGGCAAGCTGTATGT
>NC_029793.2:80696173-80713341 GCF_000816755.2 Arachis ipaensis | reverse complement strand
CACGCGCTCTGTCACAGCACGACTAATCACCGGTTGGTTCTCGATCCGGTTGGAATAGGATTTACTATCCTTTTGCGTCTATCACTAACGCCCAGCCTTCAGGAGTTTGAAGCTCGTCACAGTCATTCAATCCTTAAATCCTACTCGGAATACCACAGACAAGGTTTAGACCTTCCGAATTCTCATGAATGCCGCCATCAGTTCTAGCTTATACCACGGAGATTTTTTTCCTAAAAACTAATAAAAATAGACTAAAAACTAACTAAAATATACTCAAAACTATATGAAATTATCCCCAAAAAGCGTATAAAATATCCGCTCATCATGCACTCGCATCCCCCTCTTTTTGCCTCTTGTGCATACGCACGAACATGTGCGTATATGCACAGATGGCTAATCAGGCGTTCATTTTTGACGTTTCATTTTCTTAAAAAAAATTTTTTTAGCCTTTCTGTGCATGGGCACAGGTCTGTGCGTGGGCACACGTCCATTCAAGGCCTCTGTTCGCGGTGTTTGCACACATAATGCGAACGCACAATCTTTAAAATTTTGCTCTCCACGCGTACGCATCAACTCACGTGTACGTGTCACCTTGCATTTTTCTCTCTTTCACACGTATGCGTCGATAACCAATTCCGCAAGCATCACGTGCACGCGTCCCTTATGCGTACACGTGACCCCTTGTGCGTACGCATGGCCCTGTGTGCGTACGCACGCCCCTGTTTCCACCCTCTATATTTCTTTTACTCTCTTCTCTCTACTTCTTCTCTTCTTTTCTTTTCTCCTCTCTTCTTTCCCTTCCTCAACCACCACTCGCCACTATACTTTACCACCCAGGACACTCACTTTTAGTTAGTTAGTTAGTTAGGTAGTTAGTTAGTTAGTTATTTAGCTAGTTAGTTTAATTTTCTGTTTTGATGCTAAGTGTTGGATGATTGAGTTGATTTGTTGATTATGTTGAGATATTGCTGCTGGATTACTGATACTGTTATTTCTATTTATTGGTGGATATCCTTATTGAGGTTATAAATTGTTACTTGGTATTGAGTTTTGAATGTTGGACATTCGTGCATACCAAGTACTTATAACATTGCCTTTGAGAATGCTTTTGGATTTCTAAATTGCATGTTTTGGCCACCATGTAATTTGATTTCATTATCTATAGATAGGCAATTTGTTTGTAGTTGATGCATTTTTTGTTAGGTGATGCTTGTTTAGGATTGATTTTTATTTAAGTCACCTATTTGATGCATTAACATTTAGAATTGTGGAATTGGATCATAAGTACCTAATGACACTTTTTGAGCTTTATAAGCTTTGTGGACTTTGCTTGACATGTTTTCCACTTCATGTCAATTAGGTGTGCTTGCTTATCCATTTCACAATTCCTTGATACTTGCTTGAATGCTCTCATGCTTCTTTATTGCTTGTTTGTTTATCTTGGCATACAAGTTTCTTTTTAAGTATCTCAAGTGTAACACCCTAATTACCCTAAGCCTTACCTCTAGCCGTAAAGCAAAGGTTAATCAAAGGTGCAACAATTTTAAGGCTGATACATATTTATATATAGAAGGAAATAATATATTCTAGAAGCCCGATGAAGGATTAAGCACAAAGACAGAATTACAAAAGCGCGAGATGGTCACACCAAGCTAACGCACAAGATACAAGATATCGATACAAAAGAAAATAGCGTATATAGATATAAGAGTATAATAATCATAGGAAACTAGCCGTAGCTTGCGGAGTTTAAGCCGACTAGTTATACACAAAAAATATAGAGTTTTGGAGTTAAAACAGCTTATACAACTTGTCTCTCAAGTAAGCCTCTAAGGCCATAAAGATAAATATACAAAGAGATGTGAGAGTAACTACAACAAGTTAAATAGAAATAAACCAAGGAGGAACCATACTCTGCTCTGTCACCATATCCGCAATCTCATCGAAGTGGATTTGTAACCTGCGTTTAGGGGTGTTCATGGTTCAGTTTTTTCATAAACTGAACTGAAACTGCACTAAACCATTTTAAATGGCTTAGAAACTGAAGCAAACTACTTTTTCAAATAAGAAACTGGTTTTAAACCAGTTTACAATACAGTGCACCAGTTTAAACCAATTCATAAAAATAAAACCAGTTTTAATTGAAAAAATCAGTTTAAACTGGTTTATAGGCTAAAACTAGTTTTAACTTTTAACATATATAAAATTAGTTTTTATATTTTCTCTCCCACTTTCTCTCTCCTCTCTCTCTCCTCTCTTTCTCTCTCTCTCTTCCCCCTCTCCTTCTCTCTCTCTCCCCCCTCTCTCTCTCCTTGCTCTCTCTCTCTCTCTCCCTACTCTCTCTCTCCCTCTCTCTCCTTCCCTTCTCTCTCTCTCTCTCTTTGTCTCTCTCTCTCTCTCTCTCTCTCTCTTCTTCTCTCCTTCTCCTTTCTCTATCTCCCCTTCCTCCCTCTATCACCCTTCTCTCCCTCCCTCTCATTCCCATTTTCCTCTCTTCTTCTCTCCTCTCTCTCCCTCCTCTCTTTCTTTTCCTTTTCTCTCTCTCTCTACCCTCTTTTCCTCTTTCTCCCTTCCCCCCTCTCTCTCTCTCTCTTCTTTTTCTCCCTCTCTATCCCTTTCTCTCATTCTCTTTCTCTCACATATCCCTCTTCCTCTCTCTCTCTCCCTCTTCTCCTTTCCTTTCCCCCTCCTCTCTCTCTCCCTCTCTCTCTTAACATATATAAAATTAGATTTTACATTCTCTTTCTTCCTCTCCCTCTCTCTCTCTTGGGAAAGAGAGAGAGAGATAGAGAGATAGGAAGAGAGAGAGAGAGAGATAGGAAGAGAGAGAGAAGGAGGGAGACAAAGAGGAGAGAGAGAGAGAGAGAGAGAGAGAGAGAGAAGAAAGGGGAAAGAGAGAGAAGGGAGAAAGAGGAGAGAGAAGAAGGGGAAAGAGAGAGTGAAGGGAGAGAGAGAGAGAAAAAGAGAGAGAGAGAGAGAGAGTATGTAAAAACTAATTTCAGAGTTTAAATAAAACCAGATTTAATTTGGTTTAAAACTAAACTGAACCATAAAAAACTGGTTTTTAATAAACTGGTTTTCATAAAAACTATGGTTTCAGTTTAGTTTTTTATTTTAAAAAAACTGGTTTATTTAAAACAGTTTCAGTTCAGTTTCAATTCAGTTTAGTGAAACCAGTTTTTTTGCACACCTCTACCTGTGTCTGAAAAACAAAAACAGCATATGATATGAGAACCGGAGGTTCTCAGTATGGTAATAGTGCCCAATATATAAGATATAAGGCTCTGGGACGCCGAAGGGAATCCTAGAACTTCATATCAAATACGGATATTCAAGCTTAGAATAAATATAAATAAATAAAGAACTTAAACTATAAACCATAAGCAGGGTTATCTAACTTATGGGATTTCTAACTAGAACTAGTCACACTGCTGTATCCCACAGCCTTCTCCACCCTAACCCCCGTGCGATCCCATCACCACCACCTACCTAACCTTCTCAGCACCAGACAAACACAATTAATGCAAATAAGTAATACACAGGTAATAATCATATATCACAATTAATTCAAGAAGCAAGTAAGCATATCATACAATTAGGCAAACTCAAGTAATCAAAGCAAATAAGCACATAAAAGATGCATATGATGAATGTCTATCCTATTGGCTCGTGATATCACTTGTCGGTCTATAAATGCCAACCCGACACATCCTTTTGGATGTTTCCTTTCTGCCACTTCCGAGGATATAGCGCCCGGCACGCTTTTGTTCCGAGGATATAGTGCCTGGCACACTTGCATGCTCATTCCGAGGATATAGTGCTTGGCACACTCTTGCGGCAGAGAAGGAAAACAACAACATCTATTTCATCATAAATAATTCCAAGGATATAGTGCCTGGTACACTATCATTCCAAGGGTATAGTGCCTGACACACTTTTCACTTCTAACAAGATCATCATTCCTTTTTGAGTTCTCAACTCATCATTACCATCATCATTTCAAAATTCCATTTCGAATTCATTAGTTCATCAGTTCCTTAATTCCAGTACCATCCTTCTTTCTCACTCCACTAAACCCATCTCAGTACGCCAGAAACCTAAACCTCCGTTTGCTAACTTTTCAAAATGACATCAACTAAATCTACAAAGTTCTTTCCCAAGTTCTCATACCTAAAATTATGTCCACAAGTCTTAAAAAGGTGTCATAGAAGCTCACAGTCTTGTTGGGAAGGTGAAATAGTTAAAAACAAAGATAAATTTGAGAAACAGGACATGTGCGTACGGACAGTGGTGTAAGCGCACACGCCCAGGAGAAGTTTCAAAACGTGAGCGTACACATAGAAGTGTGTGTACGCACAGATACAAAAGTTCACAAGTCTGTCCGCTCGCACAAGCTGTGCGAGCGTCCTCAATAGACTGACCTTCCCAACTTGTGCGTGCGCACAGGGCCGTGCATGCGCACAGGTTGTAATACTCCATTGGGTATGTGCGCACACAGGTCGTGCTAGCGCTCTCACCAACAAGCCTTTCCCTGCTTGTCAGTACACACAAGGATGTGCATGCATACAGGATTAAAATTTTACAGGGTTGTGCGTGCGCACAAGGCTGTGGGTGCGCACATACCAGAAATCACAAAATTCTGCAACTTTGCAGAATTTTAGATTTTGACACCAAACTTTGAATGATCATAACTTCCTCTACAAAAAGACAAATTCTAAAAACTTTATATCAATTTAAAGCTCTCAAAGCCATCTTTAATTTAAAAAAGTTTCATATAATTTCAAGCTTTGAGGCTTAGGTTATTTTCCGTCAATGTCCACCAAAAATCTATTTTTATCCAAAAATCTCAAAACCTCAATTTTAACCAACACTCAATCCAAAACCAATTCAACCCATTCCAAACTCCAATTTCCATCATAACTCACCCTTTTTGTCACTTTCCACTATTCATACCAAAATTCTCACTCATTACATTATTCTCAACTTCAAACATAAATTATATAACACTAAAATCAATCCTCCACCAACACTTTCATCAATCATAATTCAATCAATACTAAACATCAAAATTAATCTCATTTCATCTCAATTTCAATCTCTCACACCATCCTTACAAATTTCAACATCATGATTTATCAACATATTTCAAACATCATTAACTCATCATAATCCACATCATTTATCAACAATCTCAACACTCACCATCAATTTACCAACAACATCAATAACCATCATCAATCATCAATCATATCAACAAACCCTCATCAACAACAATAATTCACATATTCATCATCAACTTCATAATCATTAATACCAACAATCATCATCAAACTCATATATTCCTTATACTAAAACTCCATATCATCATCACTATCATACAAGTTATCCCCAAACATCAAAATCACATACAATTAAACATACACCCAAAACATTCAATCCTATCTTTAGGTCAACTAGCCTAAGTTTCTAGAAGCATTATATATTACATAAAGGAAACCGAAATCATACCTTGGCCGATTCCCAAAATGCACCAAACACCAAAACAAAGCCACCAAGCTTGATCCAAAGCCTCAACCAACTCCAACAAACACCAAAGCTCAAACTAACAACACATATATCACCAAAATCAAAACCTAAGATACACAAAACAACTAAACACAAGGGTTTAGTGAAACCTTACCTTACCCAATGAGATTAGGGGTAAAATCCAACAATTATCCGCTACAAGAGATCACCTAAACAAGCAAAACCACAAAATCTACTCAAAAACCAAACCCCCAAAAACGCAGAATATTAGGGTATGAAACTGGGACGTGAGCTTCGGATTCTTAACAGAAAAAACTAGATAGAAAGGAAGAACTCGTCAAGAGCTTCGCGTTGCCACAAACGGCTCGTCAATCGGAGTTCCGTAGCTCAAGTTATGGCTCCCGGTAAGTGGAGGTGAATAGTAACCCACCCTAACCTCTCCTCTCTTCTCATGCTGCGCCCCTCTCTCTCTTTTTGGCATCAAATGAGCTGAAATGCTAATTAAATGAGCATTTATATGTTGGGCCTCGGGCCCGGTTTGGATCCGGTCCAATCTATTAGCATTTTTTGGTCCGTTTGGCCCATTCTGGGCGTAAACCTTTAAGATTAGTGCCCGGTTGTCAATTCTAAATTATTTTTATCCTTTCAAAATAATAAATCAATTTTTTCAAAATCTTATTCTCCCAAAATATGCGATACTGGATAGACTAGAGCCGGTACTCTCAACTTAAGCGCCTGTACGCATTTTTACAAAAATCTTTCGGAAAAGATACATTTTCCAACTCAGAAAAATTCACTGAAATCAAATTTCACATTTATATTTTCAAATTAAAACTTATAAATTTTGATCTATCTTAGGCACTTAAAATTATTATTTTTATTAAAACGGTTTAGCCGGTTCTTACATTCTCCCCTCCTAATAAAATTTTCGCTATCGAAAATTTGAATTACTCGATATATCCTCCTCTAAGCGTTCTACTGTATCGATGCATCCTCTCGCCTTCCGTTGCGTCACTCTGATTATCGTTATTAAGCATCCAAAATTTTCCTTTAAACATATACCAACTTTTGTAACAATTTCCAAAACATTTAAAACAAGTCCATTCTAAACCAGTTCATTGCTAAAGCTTTCTCAAAAGGGTAAAAAAAGCATTTACTCGTAAGTCAAATGCTTGAAATCACGGTTTTTTTAATTAAAAGCTTTTCAATTTGAATCCCTTTTGATAAGATAATTTGGAAACCCAATTCACAAATGAAAAAAATCAGAGAACTCACTTTTCTTTTAAACCATGTAATTTAAACCAAGAGTTCCGACCAACTTTCAAAACCAAGTCATTTAAACCAAAAGCTCCAAACCAAATTTCAAAATCATTTTAAACTTTAAAAGTTTCTCAACAAAATTCAAGACCATACCAGTTAGAAACAGAAAATCATAGTTAAAAAACCACGAAAGCATCCATCGTTATTTACGTTGCCACTACTGCTCAACCGCACCCATCAACCAATATGGCGCAAACTCCACGAACTGGTCCTCTTGAACATGTTGAGCTCGAAACACATGAACTAGGCTAGTCATCCTCACTATCTCTCCGTGAACATGATTGACCTCGTCCGTGACTTGCCATTCAGGCTACTTTTTGACACTAAACAATCGATATCAAGGTGATCACTCTCAATATCTCAAGATCAGTGCTTCATTTATACCCAAAGGCACTCACAAACAAGCCTGCTAGGCATATCAAATAGATATCCTAAATAGCATGAAAAGAAAAATGACCCAGAGTGTGCAACGAAGCACAATCGGTCCATCCCTCAAGCTCACGAGGATAAAGCGCTCTGATACCACTAAATGTAACACCCTAATTATCCTAAGCCTTACCTCTAGCCGTAAAGCAAAGGTTAATCAAAGGTTACGACAATTCTAAGGCTAATACATATTTATATATAGAAGAAAATAATATATTTTAGAAGCCCAATGAAGGATTAAGCACAAAGACAGAATTGCAAAAGAGTGAGACAGTCACACGAAGCCAACGCACAAGATATAAGATATCGATACAAAAGAAAAGAACGTATATAGATATAATAGTATAATAATCATAGGGAACTAGCCGCAGCTTGCGGAGTTTAAGCCGACTAGTTATACACAAAAAAATACAGAGTTTTGGAGTTAAAACAGCTTATACAACTTATCTCTCAAGTAAGCTTCTAAGGCCATAAAGATAAATATACAAAGAGATGTGAGAGTAACTACAACAAAGTCAAACAGAAATAAACCAAGGAGGAACCATACTCTGCTCTGTCACCATATCCGCAATCTCACCGAAGTGGATTTGCAACCTGCATCTGAAAAACAACAACAGCATATGATATGAGAACCGGAGGTTCTTAGTATGGTAACAGTGCCCAATATGTAAGATATAAGTCTCCAGGACGCCGAAGGCAATCCTAGAACTTCACATTAAATACGGATATTCAAGCTTAGAATAAATATAAATAAATAAAGAACTTAAATAATAAGCAGGGTTATCTAACTTAGGGGATTTCTTACTAGAACTAGTCACACCGCTATATCCCACAGCCTTCGCTACCCTAACCTCCGTGCGATCCCATCGCCACCACCTACTTAACCTCCTCAGCACCAGACAAACACAATTAATGCAAACAAGTAATACATAGGTAATAATGATATATCACAATTAATTCAAGAAGCAAGTAAGCATATTATACAATTAGGCAAACTCAAGTAATCAAAGCAAACAAGCACATAAAAGATGCATATAATGAATGCCTATCCTATTGGCTCGTGATATCACTTGTCGGTCTATAAATGCCAACCCGACACATCCTTTCGGATGTTGCCTTTCTGCCACTTCCTAGGATATAGCACCTGGAACGCTTTTGTTCCGAGGATATAGTGACTGGCACACTATCGTTCCAAGGATATAGTGCCTGGCACACTTGCATGCTCATTCCGAGGATATAGTGCCTGGCACACTCTTGCGGCGAAGAAGGAAAACAACAACAACATCTATTTCATCATAAATCATTCCAAGGATATAATGCCTGGCACACTATCATTCCAAGGATATAGTACCTTGCACACTTTTCACATCTAACAAGATCATTATTCCCTTTTAGAGTTTTCAACTCATCATTACTATCATTATTTCAAAATTCCATTTCGAACCCATTAGTTCATCAGTTCCTTAATTCAAGTATCATCCTTCTTTCTCACTCCACTAAGCCCATCCTCAGTACGCCAGAAACCTAAACCTTCGTTTGCTAACTTTTCAAAATGACATCAAATAAATCTCTAAAGTTCTTTCCCAAGTTCTCATACCCAAAATTATGCCCACAAGCCTTAAAATGGTGTCATAGAGGCTTGCAGTCTTGTTGGGAAGGTGAAATAGTTGAAAACAAAGTTAAATTTGAGAAACAGGACGTGTGCGTACGCACAAGGGTGTGCGCGCGCACGCCCAGGAGAAGTTTCATGTACTGGATGCAGCTTGCAATCCATTCATACTCTGAGAAATCATATTGACTTGCTGAGTCAATATTTTGTTCTAAGCCAATATGGCATTCAGAGTATCCATCTCAAGAACTCCTTTCTTCTGAGTTGTCCCATTATTCACAGGATTTCTTCAGAAGTATACATGAATTGGTTATTTGCAACCATTTCAATGAGTTCCTAAGCTTCTTCAGGCATATTCTTCAGATGAAGAGATCCACCTGCACCGTTGTCCAATGACATCTTGGACAGTTCAGACAGACCATCATAGAATATGCATATGATGCTCCATTCTGAAAGCATGCCAGAAGGACATCTTCTGATCAACTGCTTGTATCTTTCCCAAGCTTCATAGAGGGATTCGCCTTCCTTCTATCTGAAGGTTTGGACTTCCACTCTAAGCTTACTAAATTTTTGAGGTGGAAAGAACTTTGCCAAGAAGGCATTGACCAGCTTTTCCCAAGAGTTTGGCTTTTCCCAAGAGTTCTAGCTCTGTCTCTTACAGCAAAAGGAAAAAGCATAAGTTTGTAGATCTCAGGGTCAACCCCATGAGTCTTAACAGTGTCACAGATTTGCAAGAACTCAGCTAAAACCTGATGAGGATCTTCCAATGGAAGTCCATGATACTTGCAATTCTACTGCATTATAGAAACTAATTGAGGCTTAAGCTCAAAGTTGTTTGCTCCAATTGCAGGAATTGAGATGCTCCTTCCACAGAAGTCAGAAGAGGGTGCAATAAAGTCACCAAGCATCTTCCTTGCATCTCCACCATTGTTGTTGGGTTCGGCCATGTTTGTTTTGTCTGCTTTGTTTTTGAAAATTTCTGTCAGGTCCTCTTCAGAGTTTTGTGCCTTAGCTTCTCTTAGCTTTCTCTTCAAGGTCCTTTCAGGTTCAGGATCAGCTTCAACAAGAATGCTTTTATCTTTGTTCCTGCTCATATGATAAGGAAGAAGACAAAGAAAGTATGGAATCCTCTATGTCACAGTATAGAGATTCCTTGAGGTGTCAGAGGAAAAGAAGAATAGAAGAATAAGGTAGAGAGGAGAATTCAAACTTATAGAGAGGGAATGAGTCCGAATTGCTAATGGAGGAGAAGTGTTAGTCTTAAATAGAAAAAGGTGAGAAGGGGGAAAAATATTCGAAAACAAATTTTTAAATAAAACTAAAATTTTTAAAATAATTAAAAAGAATTTTGAAAAAGTGGATGATGGTTTTCGAAAATTAAAAGTGAGAAAGTGGTTAAGTGATTTTGAAAAAGATTTTGAAATAGGCAATCAAAAAGATATGATTGAAAATTATTTTGAAAAAGATTTGATTGAGAAGATATGATTGAAAAATAATTTAAAAAGATTTGATTTTTTTAAAATTAATGACTTGGCTAACAAGAAATTTAAAAGATATGATTCTATAATTCAAATATTGAACCTTTCTTAACAAAGAAGTAACAAACTTAAAATTTTTGAATCAAATCATTAATTGGTAGCAAGGATTTTCGAAAACAGTAAAAAAATGGAAAAGATTTGAGTTTGAAAAAGATGTGATAAAAAAATATGATTTGAAAAAGATTTGATTTTGAAAAATTTTTAAGATTTGAAAAAGATTTGAATTAAAAACAAAATCTCCCCTCCTGTGCCATCCTGGCGTTAAACGCCCAGAATGGAAAAATACTACCCTTTTGGGCGTTTAACGCCCAGCCAAGCCAGTTTTCCTTCTTCACTGGGCATTTTGAATGCCCAGCTTTTTCTCTGTGATTCTTCTGCTGTATGTTCTGAATCTTCAATTCTCTGTATTATTGACTTGAAAAGACAAAATTTTGAAATTTTTTTTTTGAATTTTTAATGATGAAAAACAACAAAATGAAACTAATCATGGAAAACTATGATCAGATAAACAATGCATGCAAGACACCAAATTTAGAAATTTTTTTATATTAGAGACACTAACAAATTGAGAATGCACATGAGAAACAACAAAAGACACAAAACAAGAGAATTTAAAGATCAGACCCAATAAAATCATCAAGAACAACTTGAAGATCATTGAAGAACATAATGCATATATTCGAAAAATACAAGAAGATTAACAGTATGCAGAACACCAAACTTAAAAATAGACACTAGACTCAAACAAGAAACACACATTATTTTTATTTTTATGATTTTATTT
Source organism: Arachis ipaensis (assembly GCF_000816755.2). Taxonomy (NCBI): domain Eukaryota; kingdom Viridiplantae; phylum Streptophyta; class Magnoliopsida; order Fabales; family Fabaceae; genus Arachis; species Arachis ipaensis. The sequence goes on along the minus strand of NC_029793.2, from coordinate 80,702,138 downwards.
ATTTTTTTGTAATTTTTCAAAAATTAATTGGAAAAAGAGAAAGTAAGGAATTCAAAATTTTTAATGAGAATTCCAGGAATCATGCAATATTAGTCTAAAATTTCGGTCCAGGAATTAGACATGGCTTACTAGCCAGCCAAGCTTTCAGTGAAAGCTTCGGTCCAAAACACTAGACATGGCCAACGGCCAGCCAAGCTTTAGCAGATCATTACATTCAACAGCAAGATTGATAGAAATCAACAAGCTCTTGTGATGATGAGTTGAAACCTCGATCCAAAAGATTAGACATGGTTTCACAACTAGCCAGACCTCAACAGATCATCATGAAACTCTAGAATTCGTTCTTAAAAATTTTGAACACATAGAATAACTTATTTTTTTTTTAAAATTTTTCGAAAATAAAAATAAAAATAAAAAGCTTAAAATTAAAATAAAATTACCTAATCTGAGCTACAAGATGAACCGTCAGTTGTCCAAACTCGAACAATCCCCGGCAACGGCACCAAAAACTTGGTGCATGGAATTGTGATCTCTAAAACGGCGCCAAAAACTTGGTACGCATGTTCATAATCTTAATTCTTTTTCACAACTCCGCACAACTAACCAGCAAGTGCACTTGGTCGTCCAAGTAATAAACCTTACGTGAGTAAGGGTCGATCCCACGGAGATTGTCGGCTTGAAGCAAACTATGGTCATCTTGTAAATCTCAGTCAGGCAGATTCAAATGGTTATGAAGTTTTGATAATTAAAAGATAAATAAAATATAAAATAAGATAGAGATACTTATGTAATTCATTGGTGAGAATTTCAGATAAGCGTATGGAGATGCTTTGCTCCTTCTGAATCTCTGCTTTCCTACTGTCTTCATTCAATCATTCATACTCCTTTCCATGGCAAGCTTTATGTTGGGGGATCACCGTTGTCAATGGCTACCGTCCGTCCTCTCAGTGAAAATAGTCCAAATGCGCTGTCACCGCACGGCTAATTATCTGTCGGTTCTCACTCATGTTGGATAGGATCCATTGATCCTTTTGCGTCTGTCACTACGCCCAACACTCGCGAGTTTGAAGCTCATCACAGTCATCCCTTCCCAGATCCTACACAGAATACCACAGACAAGGTTTAGACTTTTCGGATCTCAGGAATGGCCACCAATAATTCTAGCCTATACCATGAAGACTCTGATCGTGAACCAAGAGGCTAAGAGATACACACTCAAGCTATTGCAGATAGAACGAAAGTGGTTGTCAGGCACGCGTTCATAGGTGAGAATGATGATGAGTGTCACGGATCATCACATTCATCAGGTTGAAGTGCGAGTGAATATCTTGGAATAAGAATAAGCTTGAATTGAATAGAAAAATAATAGTACTTTGCATTAATTCATGAAGAACAGCAGAGCTCCACACCTTAATCTATGGGGTGTAGAAACTCCACCGTTGAAAATACATAAGTGATGAAGGTCCAGGCATGGCCGAATGGCCAGCCCCTAAACATGATCAAGAGATCAAAAGTGATACAAATATAGTCTCAAAAATGATCAAAAGATATAAAATAAATCACTAAAAGTAGTTTTTATACTAAACTAGTAGCTAGGGTTACAGAAAATAAGTGACTAAGTGCAGATAGTGCAGAAATCCACTTCCGGGGCCCACTTGGTGTGTGCTTGGGCTGAGCGTTGAAGCTTTCATGTGTAGAGACTCTTCTTGGAGTTAAACGCCAGCTTTGGTGCCAGTTTGGGTGTTTAACTCTAGTTTTTTTGCCAGTTCTGGCATTTAACACCAGAATAGGGTAGAAAGTGAGCGTTCAAACGCCAGTTTGCGTTATCAAAACTCGACAAAAGTATGGACTATTATATATTGCTGGAAAGCCCAGGATGTCTACTTTCCAACGCAATTGAGAGCGCGCCAATTGGGTTTCTGTAGCTCCCAAAAATTTATTTCGAGTGCAGGGAGGTCAGAATCCAACAGCATCTGTAGTCCTTTTTCAGCCTCTGAATCAAATTTTTGCTCAGGCCCCTCAATTTCAACCAGAAAATACCTGAAATCACAGAAAAACACACAAACTCATAGTAAAGTCCAGAAATGTGATTTTTATTTAAAAACTAATAAAAATATAACAAAAACTAACTAAAACATACTAAAAACTACCTAAAAACAATGCCAAAAAGCATATAAATTATCCGCTCATCACGTATGCACAGATACAAAAGTTCACAAGTCTGTTTGCTCGCACAAGTTGTGCGAGCGCCCTCAACAGACTGACCTTCCCAACTTGTGCATGCGCACAGGTTGTAATACTCAATTGAGTATGTGCGTGCCCAGGTCGTGCTATCGCTCTCATCAGAGATACACCTTCTAATCATCCCATCTGAACACTTCTTGAACAAGAAAGGCTCGTCCCACAAGAATTTCTTGGCTTTATTACGCAGCTTCTTCACTTGTTGCTTGGTAAACTCTTGAGGAATCTTTCTTCCCACCTTGTAGTTTGCAATGTCAACAAACCAAGGTGCTTGCAGGATTTGGAGAAGATGTTCATCTGGGAACTTCTCATTCACTGGTTGTGGTGTATCTTGGTTGGCCTCTTGTGGCAATCTTGACAAATAGTCTGCCACTTGGTTCTCACTTCCTTTCTTATCTCTTACTTCAATGTCAAATTCTTATAGCAGCAGCACCCACCTAATAAGCCTTGGCTTGGAATCCTATTTAGATATGAGATACTTGAGAGCAGCATGATCAGTATATACTACAACTTTTGAACCAATCAAGTATTGTCTAAATTTGTCAAATGCATACACAATAGTCAAGAGCTCTTTCTCTGTGGTGGTATAATTCTTTTGTGCCTCATTTAACACTTTACTTGCATAGTATATAACATGATGCAGATTGTCTTTCTTTTGCCCCAATACAGCACGAATTGCAACATCACTTGCATCACACATAAGTTCAAAAGGAAGTCCCCATTCTGGGGGTGTGATGATTGGTGCTGTAGTGAGTTTCCTTTTTAAGGTTTCAAAGGCATGCTTGCAATTGTCATCAAAGATGAAAGGATTGTCAACCACTAGCAAATTGCTCAGTGGTTTAGCAATTTTTGAAAAATCTTTGATGAATCTTATATAAAACCCAGCATGCCCAAGGAAACCTCTTACTGCTTTTACATTGACAGGTACATGAAGCTTTTCAATGATTTCTATCTTAGCTCTGTCAACTTCTATACCCTTGCTTGAAACCTTATGCCCAAGAACAATACCCTCTGGTATCATGAAATGGCATTTCTCCCAATTCAAAACTAAATTTTTTTCTTAGCATCTTTTCAAGACAAGGGTTAAATATTGCAGACAAGTATCAAAAAAGTTACCAAAAACAGAGAAATCATCCATAAAGACCTCTAAAAATTTTTCTACCATGTCAGAGAATATGGAGAGCATACACCTTTGGAAGGTTGTTGGAGAATTGCAGAGCCCAAAAGGCATCCTCCTGTAGGCAAATATTCCAAATGGATAGGTGAATGAGGTTTTCTCTTGATCCTTGGGGTCCACCACTATTTGATTGTACCCAGAATATCCATCCAAAAAGCAGTAATAAGCATGGCCAGCTAATCTTTCTAGCATCTGATCAATGAAAGGGAGAGGAAAGTGATATTTTCTTGTTGCCTCATTTAGTCTTCTATAATCAATACACATCCTCCACCCAGTCACTATTCTTGTAGGGATTAACTCATTCTTCTCATTGAAGATGACAATCATACCTCCCTTCTTTGGCACTACTTGGACTGGACTCACCCAAGGGCTATCAGAGATTGGGTATATGATTCCAACATTCCACAGCTTCATTACCTCCTTTTGAACCACTTTTTTCATGGTTGGGTTAAGCTTTATTTGAGGTTGCACCACAGGTCTTGAGTCTTCTTCTAGCAAAATTTTATGCATGCAGATGGCAGGGCTTATGCCCTTGATATCATCAATAGTCCATCCCAAAGCTGTCTTGTGAGCTTTCAACACTTCAATTAGCTTTGTTTCATTTTCTATGTTTAAGGAGGAATTGATGATCACTGGCAGGGTCTCTTCTTCTCCAAGAAATTCATACTTGAGATGAGGAGGGAGGGGCTTTAATTCTTGCTTTGGCACCTCCTCTGTCTTGCCTTCAAAGGAGATTTCAGCTACTCTTTCTTATATGATATCTTGTTCTACTTCTATTTCCTCTTCTTGTTCCTCTTGACCATTGGCTTCAAGTATCTCTTCTTCCAATTCTTCTACCATTTCCACCCTCATATGCTTTTCCTTCTCAGGGGGATATTGGATGGCCTTAAAGACATTGATGATCATTTTTTTGTCATGCACCCTGAGGGTCATTTCACCTTTCTCCACATCAATTATAGCCCTTGCTATGGCTAAAAAGGGTCTCCCCAAGATAATCGAGTTGTGTCCCTCTTCTTCCATGTCTAAGATGACAAAATCAACAGGGAAGATGAATTCTCCTACTTTCACTAACAAATTTTCCATAACTCCATTAGGTATCTTGAATGATCTATCTGCTATTTGAAGTGACATTCTGGTGGGTTTGACTTCTTCTATTGCAAGCTTTTTCATCATGGAGAGAGGTATCAAATTGATGCTAGCACCTAAATCACAGAGAGCTCTTTCTAGTGTAATGTTACCTATGGTGCATGATATGAGGAAACTCCCTGGGTCCTTGAGTTTTGGTGGGATGCCTCTTTGAGTCACTGTAATGCATTCTTGGGTCAAAATCACAGTCTCATTTTCATTCTAGCTTTTCTTCTTATTGATGAGTTACTTGAGGAACTTAGCATACAAGGGCATTTTCTCTAGAGCTTCAGCAAGTGGTAAGTTGATTTTCAGCTTCTCGAAAACTTCCAGGAACTTGGGAAACTATTGGTCCTTGAGCTCGCTTTGCAACCTTTGAGGGTATGGAAGAGGAGGAATGTAAGGTTTCACCTCCTTCCTCTATTCTTGTGGATGCTCTTCCATGATTTGCTTTCCCTTCCTTGAAGCTTGTGGCTCTTCATCCTTCTTCTTGAGCTTCTCCTAGTCCTTTTATTCAGTTGCCACTTTACTATCAACCTTGTTATTTTATAGTGTCCTTCCACTTCTGAGTTGAATTGCTTTGCATTCTTCTTTGGAATTTGGAATGGTATCACTTGGAAAAGTGTCGGTTGGTCTTTCTGGCTGTTTGGATAATTGTCCAATTTATCTTTCTAGGTTTTTCAGTGAGGCTTCATGATTCTTATTAGCCAACTCTTGGTGCTTCATTATTTTCTCCATCATCATCTTCAAATTGGAGATTCTATAGGTCTCTTGGGGTGGTTGTGGCTGAGTGTGAGATGCAGATGGTGGGTGAAAATTATTTTGGTTAGTTAATAAGTTATTGGGTGGATAGAAGTTAGATATGGGGTAGTTGTTTTGTGGTTTTCTGTATGGATTTTGGTTAGTTTGCTGATGGTTCTGGTGGTTTATGCTGCAATGGTTGCTTGAGTTGGAGTTTCATTGCCATGAGTTTTGGTTGTCTCCCCACCTTAGATTGGGGTGGTTCCTCCAAGAGGGGTTGTAAGTGTCTCTATGAAACTCATTCTGTCCAGCACCTTGGTTGTGCAAATAGTGAACTTGTTCTGGCTGTTGCTCTTCATATCTTTCTTCATTTTGTCCTAACCCAGCTGGTGGTTAGTTTGTAGTGCTCACTGCAGTTAATTGAAGACCATTTATCCTCTTTGCCATCATCTTCATTTGTTGCAAGATTTGTTGGTGCATCATTTTGTTCTGTGCCAAGATAGTATCTACACCTTCCAGCTCCAACACACCTTTCTTTTGAACTGGTTGGCATTGCCTTTGATGAGCATAAAAATATTGGTTGTTGGTCACAGTGTCTATGAGATTCTGGGCTTCCTCAGCTGTCTTCATGAGCTGTACTGAACCTCCTGCTAAATAATCAAGGGCCTCTTGAGCTTTTAG
>NC_029793.2:80670635-80696085 GCF_000816755.2 Arachis ipaensis | reverse complement strand
AAGGGCCTCTTGAGCTTTTAGAGTCAAGCCCTCATAGAAATTTTGATGTCTGTCCTATTCACTAAACATCTCAGGTGGACACTTCCTGATCAAGGTCTTGTATCTCTCTCATGCCTCATAAGGTGATTCTCTATCCATTAGAGTGAATGTTTACACTTCTGTCTTCATTCTAATGATCCTCTGAGGTGGGTAGAATTTGGCAAGGAATTTGCTCACTAAATCTTCCCAATTGTTCATGCTTTCTTTGGGGAATGTCTCTAGCCACTGAGATGCTTTATCCCTCAAGGAGAATGGAAACAAGAGCAGCTTATAGATATCCGGATGCACACCATTTGTCTTGACATTTTCACAAATTCTCAGGAAGACAGATAAGTGTTGATTCGGGTCTTCAAGGGGACCTCCTCCATAGGAACAATTGTTCTGCACTAGAAATCACAAAATTCTGCAACTTTGTAGAATTTAAGATTTTGACACCAAACTTTGAATGATCATAACTTCCTCTATAAAAACCAAATTTTACAAATTTTATATCAATTTAAAGCTCTCAAAGCCATCTTTAAACTAAAAACAAGTTTCATGCAATTTCAAGCTTTCAGGCTCAAGTTATGATCCGTCAAAGTCCACTAAAAATTTATTTTTATCCAAAAACCTCAAAACCTCAATTTTAACCAACATTAATCCAAAACCAATTCAAACCATTCCAAACTCCAATTTCCATCATAACTCGCCCTTTTTGTTACTTTCCACTATTCATACCAAAATTTCCACTCATAGCATTATTCTCAACTTCAAACATAAATTATATAACACTAAAATCAATCCTCCACCAACACTTTCATCAATCATAATTCAATCAATACTAAACATCAAAATCAATCTCATTTCATCTCACTTTCAATCTCTTACACCATCCTTACCAATTTCAACATCAGGATTTATCAACATATTTCAAAAATCATCAACTCATCATAATCCACATTATTTATCAACAATCTCAACACTCACCTTCAATTTACCAACAACATCAATAACCATCATCAATCATCAACCATATCAACAAACCTTCATCAACAATAATAAATCACATATTCATCATCAAATTTCATAATCATTAAATACCAAAAATCATCATCAAACTCATATATTCCTTATACTAAAACTCTATATCATCATCACTATCATACAAGTTATCCCCAAACATTAAAATCACATACAATTAAACATACACCCAAAACATTCGATCCTATCTTAAGGTCAACTAGCCTAAGTTTTCAGAAGCATTACATATTACATAAAGAAAACCGAAACCATACCTTGGCCGATTCCCAAAATAAACCAAACACCAAAATGAAGCCACCAAGCTTGATCCAAAGCCACAACCAACTCCAACAAACACCAAAGCTCAAACTAACAACACATATATCACCAAAATTAAAACTTCAGATACACAAAAAAACTAAACACAAGGGTTTACTAAAACCTTACCTTACCCAACGAGATTAGGGGTAAAATTCAACAATTATCCACTACAAGAGATCACCTAAACAAGCAAAACCACAAAATCTACTCAAAAATCAAACCCCTAAAAATACAGAATATTAGGGCATGAAACTGGGACGTGAGCTTCAAGTTCTTACAAGCAAAACCTAGATAGAAAGGAAGAGCTCGTCAAGAGCTTTCACGTGGCCGCAAACGGCTCGTCAATCGGAGTTCTGTAGCTCAAGTTTTGGCTCCCGGAAGGTGGAGGTGAATTGTTACCCACCCTCACCTCTCCTCTCTTCTCAAGCTGCGGCCCTCTCTCTCTCTTTTTGGCATCAAATGCGCTGAAATGCTCATTAAATGAGCATTTATATGTTGGGCCTTGGACTCGGTCTAATTCGTTAGCGTTTTTGGTATGTTTGGCCCATTTTGGGCCTAAACCTTTAACATTAGTGCCCAGTTTTCAATTCTAAATTATTTTTATCCTTTCAAAACAATAAATCAATTTTTTCAAAATCTTATTCTCCCAAAATACGCAATACTAGACAGACTAGAGTCGGTACTCCCAGCGTAAGCGCCAGTACGCATTTTTACAAAAATCTTTCGAAAAAGATACATTTTCCAACTCAGAAAAATTCACTGAAATCAAATTTCACATTTATATTTTCAAATTAAAACTTCTAAATCTTGAATCTATCTTGGGCACTTAAATTTATTATTTTTATTAAAACGGTTTAGCCGGTTCTTACATCAAGCACACTAGAATGAGTGAAGTGCATGTTCTTTTGTGTAATTGTGACCTAGTTATCTATGCTAGTGTGTGTGTTCTAAGCCTCGCAACTTAGAATTCTCATACTTGTTTCCTTCATGTCACAAACCTATTCAGTCACTCATTTTAGTGATTCTTTCCTCATCCTAATAATCTTTACTTCCTTGCTTTTGCATTCACAAATCTTACTATCTTATCTTCTATTTTTCACAGATGAGTCACCATATTGATGAGAGAAAATTGATTCCACACAAATTTACCAGCAAGTGTACCAGGCCGCATCAAGTAGTAAAACTCACAAAAGTCAGGTCTATCCCACAGGGATTGATGGATCAAGCAACTTTAGTTAGGTGATGAATTTAGTTAAGCTAATATTAATGAAATTGAGTGGAAATTGATTGATAGAATGTAAATTGCTAGGAATCTAAAATGCAGAATGTAAATTAATTGAAACTTAAATGGCAAGAAACTTAAATTACTGAAACTTAAAGAACAAGAAACTAAAAGGGCTGAATCTTTAATTGCAAGAAATGTAAATAACTGAATCTTAAAGTGCAGGAAATTAAAAAGTGCAGAAACTTAAATTGCATGAATTATAAATGGATTTGGGTACTGGGAATCAAACAGAACTGGAAAATGTAGATTGCAGTGAAATCAGGGAAATCTAAGTTGAAGAAATTCAAAGAAAATGATTCATCAGGGATTAGAGATATTATAATCCTTCATGAATCAATTGGGTCTCAACTCCTTTCTCAATCACATGAGTAGATCTATGGAAGATTGAAATTGATTGGATCCCAATTCCTTGGGAATGCAATCTTTCTAATTACAATCAATCTTGCCATTTCCTTGATCTAATTGTCATGAGAAGAGGTTAAGTGCATATCTCTCATCCATAAGCCACACTAACTCTCAGGATCTCAATTCCTCCCGAATGGTGTTGATCAAGAGAGTTGTGAAGGATAGAGCTCCAATTCTAATGCAAGTGATTCCCCTTTCGAGGCTCACACAAGCATTCACTGAATTAAACACCCTTCCAGAGTGAGTAATTCAAAACCAAAACAGAAGATACCCAACAGCTACACAAATGAATAGAGAAGAAGAAGAATTTTATTGATTCATTGGAATTACAATAGAGCTCCTCCCCCTTGGGGTTTAGTTCATCATTGCTCTAACACAAATAGAAAAGAAAAATTGCAGAAGATGAAGAACATGAGGAAAAATAAAATCAGATCTAAAACTCTAAAACTCTCTAAAAGAAATAGTAAAAGAAAAGCTCTCCAAAAACTAAAGACCGCCCTTGAAATCAAATTTTTCTCTATTTATACACTTTCTAATTCAGTCATCAGGTACTTGGAGTGGGCTTTTTGGCCACTGATGAAGTGGTTCAGGATTGGTACTTTGATGCAGCTTCAGGAGAACGTAGCGTTCTCAAAGAGAGCGCAACGCTCATTCACCGACGCGTACGCGTCTCTTGCGCATGCACGTCCCTTGACGTTTTTGCACATCGACGCTTACGCGTACCATACGCGTGCGCGTCTTCACTATCTCCAGCCTCAGCCATGCTTGTGCGTATCATGCATGCATGCGCGTCCTTGGTAGCGTTCATTAAATGAGCGCTACGTTCGCGCCATGAGCACTCCCCACACGTGTGCGTCCTTTGCGCGTGCTCGTGGATGGCAAATTTTCAATTCTCAGCTTCCGCGCCATCCACGCGTTTGTGTGCTTCTTCCCAGATGCCCCATCCACGCGTGCGCGTCATGTACGCGTGCGTGTCGATGACAAATCTTCAATCCCAAATTTGAAATTATCGCAGGCGCTCGTTCAAAGTGAACGTAGTGCTCTTTTGTAAACGAGCACTGATCACACCCACGCATACGCGTGGGTCTTCCAAAATTCTTGCCCTACGCGCAAGCGCCCTATACGCGTGTGCGTCGCTAGAGAGCGTAGTGTTCTTTGAAATGAACGTAGCGTTCTTCTGTAATGCTTCTTTTTTTGTTTCTTCCTTGCATCTTTTCATCTGTCATCAATCAAACATGCAATCAAAGTCTTACTAAATTTGTAAGGTTTTGCATCATTTATAATAATCACCTAATTCTTGCATAAATCTCATGATTTTGTATAAAATTAATAATGTTTCATCGAATCAAGATAAACATGAAATTCCACTCCAATCACTTATTGTTCAAGAAGGTGTATGAAACCTAATGAAAACAAGTAGAAATTGCTAGCAAAACTAGCCTAAGATGACTTGTCATCACATATGCAACAAGGGAAGCAGGAGAAAGAGCATACAGCAGCCGATTGACCCACCAGCTGAAGGTGGCAATCCGAAGTCACCATACCCCCTTGCTCACCTTTGAGTGCACGGAGGACCGTGCAAACCCTTAAGTGTGGGGAGGTTATCACTGATCGTCAACCTTGGGTGACATACTCTAATCCTAACACTTTCATATTCTTTTTGAATTCTTAGTTGCATTTTTTCTCCTTGGTTTGTATATATTTTAGGGCTTTAATTACATTCTCTCTTAGTTTATTGCATGTCTTTGCATATATATAATAAGCTTAGTTAAAATGATGAAAATTTTCCAAGAAAACTTTCCATTATATAGGGCATTGACATCCTAGTTGATTGGAGTTGGTATTTGTTTGATTAAAACTTGCTTGAAATATATTGTGGAATATGTTTTTGAGCTAAGAACACATAAGCATGTGAGTTTTGAGCCTCATTATGTGGTTACATCATATTAACCACTATTTTCATTCTTGTGTGTGTTATTCTCTTTTTATGATTGCAATCTTTGATTTGTTTGATTCTTGATGTCTAATGTATGATGTATATATGTATTTATATGATTGAGGCCATCTTTTTATTAAGCCCACTTGTCCCAAATAGCCTACCATTTTATCTTCCTTTGCTTACCACTTTGAGCCTTTTTAATCCCCTTTTGTTCTCGATTGAGCACACCACTATCTCTAAGCGGAAAAATAATAAATGTCCCTATATTGAATCTTTGAATAGCTTAAGTTAGAGAGAGTGCGTAATGTTTAAGTGTGGGGAAAATTTGGGAACTTTGGTTGATGAAAATGTGTTGTACTTTTGTTGAAAATTTTGGGAATTGGGTACATACTCATGCATCAAACACTTAAACCATATACATTGATACTCTTGTATATATATGTTAGTTTAAAAAAAAAAAGAAAGAAAGAAAGCAATAAAAGGGGATAAAATGCATATGAGTTGTGATTAAAAAGAAAGAGTGCATGAGTGTGTAAGAAAAGTGAGGAATGGGTAGTTAGGTTTGCTTTGAGTTGTATAGGTTGTTATGTAGGTTGGTGAGAGCTTAGGCTAATCAAAGATGCAAATTTTAAGCTCACTTGACCATATTCATCCTTGCCTTTACCCTAGCCCCATTACAACCTTTGGAAAAGTCCTCATGATATTTGTGTGCATACATTGAATAAGTATTGATTGTTAGATGAAAAATAAATCTTAGAAAGCTTGATTAAAGGAGAATTGAGTGAATCACCCCTAAACACTTGAGTGGCTAGAGCGGATATACATCCGGTGCGGGTTCGATTGCTCAAATTCTATGTTTCCACCTATTATTGTTGCTTATCTTGCAAATTTGTAAATTCTTGTCAATAACTCTAATCAATTGCGGATTTGGCTTGGTTAAGATTGCTTTAGCCCTTATGTTCATATATGTATTCTTGGAATTTGATTTATTTTGACTAAGTAGTTGCATTCATGTAGACAGATTGCATGTAGGTAGTTTACTTGCATTGAATAAATGTATTACCCCTTGCTTCTTTCTTGCGTATAGCATGAGGACATGCTATTGTTTAAGTGTGGGGATGTGATGAATCCACATTTTATGATATTTATTTGCTTTATTTGGGAGGATTTCATCAACTTTTCTTGCACTTATCCATTGAAATAGCATAGTTTCATGATTTCTTCCTAAATTGTGCTTGAAAGTAAAAATATGCTTTTTAGGCCTTTTAATTGCTAAATTTTATTCACTTTAATCCCATTTGATGCCTTGATGTATTTGCTAAGTGATTTCATATTTTCAAGGCAAGTATGGGTTAAAAAAGTGAGAAAAAGAGCATGCAAAAGGGAAGAAACCATGAAGAAATGGAGTTTAGAAGTTCCAGCATCCGTGCGTGCGCACAAGCAACGTGTGTGCGCGCACTAGTGCGAGCTTAGCGACGCGTACTCGTGACCCGTGTCACATAAGCTCATTAATTGCAAATCACTGGGAGCAAATTTCGGGCCTCCAAAACCCAATCCAACTCATTTCTGAAGCTATTTCAACCCCAATTCAAGTGGAAGTAGGGGGGCAATTAGGTTTAGATTTTTCTATGTTTTGTCTTAGTTTTCTAGAGAGAGAAGCTCCCCCCACTCTCTAGAATTTAGGTTTTCTTAGTTAATTTCTCTTTAATTTTAGTCTTTAATTATTGTTTTAACGTAGTTTCATTTATGTTTTCATACTTTATTGTCTTAGTTATCTTAGTTCTTCTTCTTAATTTCTCTTTTATGTCACTTTTCATTTTATGGACACTCTTGTAATTCTTAATTTCCATTTAATGCAATTTATGTTTTATGTTCATTTAATGCTTGTTTGATTTATTATTGTTATTTTCTTGCTTTTGGTAGTTAGATTTTATTTTTAATGTAATTTAATATTATTTTATTCTCATACACACTAAGTGTTTGATAAAATGCTTGGCTTAGTTTTTAATTAGTTTTTTTTCTTCACTCTTGGTTTGGATACGAGGACTTTGGTGCTCCTTGAGTCATTGATGTCCATTCTTGTTTGATACATTAGAGTAGTTAGTTGATTTGGTTTTCATTGACTGTAAGTCTTCCAATAATAGAGTTTACTAGGACTTATGGATTGAAATCAATTATGCCTATTTGACTTATCCTCGATGTAGGGTTGACTAAGTAGGATTAACTCTTCATAATCATCATGTTTTTGTGGTCAATGACTAGGATAGGTAATCTTAGCTCTCAATCCATGCCAAGAGGTTTTATTGCATTTGAATTCCCTTTTCTCTTGATTAATTACCTTGCATTTAATTGCTTTGACTTTTAATTCCTTGCATGTTAAAGTTACTTTCTTACTATTTATATTTCTTGCCTCTCTTGCAATCAATGATAGCCAATAATCTTAGCACTTAATTGCAAATCCTAGGAAAGACGACCCAGATTTCAAACTCCCGATTATTGTGTTTTGATTGTGACTATCCTTTGATTTAAATTTGATTGTTGGCCAATTCTTGGGTTTGGAGCTATACTTGCAACGCCAATTCTAATTTTGAGAGAAAAATTTCCTAACCCGCTTTGGGTCATCCATCAAGCTTTTCCCTTGGAGTTTGAAAGAGAGAAGGAAGAGCTTGAAAAGGAAGGTGAGGAAGAGGTGGTCACCCAAGAAGTGGAGGCCTTCATGAAAAATTCCAATAGGGTAATTTCAATCCAAGGGCAATATGAATGGATGAAAATTTCCTCTGTGTGCTTCATAGGGCCATACCAATATGCTCTCTTAGAAACGGATCACTAACTTAAGGTGCTTCTTGGAGCGTTGAATGTTAAAGGAGTGGATGTTGGTTCCCAAAGAAATTCAAGGTATAAGTGGTGCAAGATTCAATTAGGAGGAATCCAACATTCAATTTGGTGCCTCAAAGGTGATTTGGGAGGCTATCCATCCAAGTGTAAGAGCAAGAATCAACGAGGGAATGACCGAGAGACTAGAGTGTGGGATCCGGGTATAAATTTCAACAATCAACACTTGTGGATCCTAAGCACCAACTTGGTGTTGCCTAAGAGTTTGACGCGCTTCATTTGGGACCCCGGAGGCCCAATCAAGAGCAAACATGGGTGGCAACTCAAGGATGAGTGGAAGCATAAGCCACCATGACACAAGCTTCACTCAAAAAGTCCAACTTGAGGACTATAAACCAAAGTGATAGGTGGGAGACACCCCACCATGGTAACATCCTTCTAACTTTTCCTTCTTTTAGTTTTTATTTATTGAGTTTTATCTCTTTGATTAGCTTAGTGTGATTGAATTCTAGGGTTAAATTAGTTGTATTTTATGTTTGATCATATGTTTTTGAAGAATGATATATTCTGGGGTTGAAAACCTTTGATAGATATCATGGTTGGTGCTTTAAAGGAATTAAAAATGTTGCAGAAACAGAGTATTGTGCGTGCGCACGTCCCCCTGTGCGTACGCACACTTCCCCTGATTTTCGCCATCTGTGCATGTGCACAGCAGCGTGCATACGCACACTTGATGACATGCGTTCTGTTCACAGCGCTCGCACACCCTGTACGAGTGCACCCCAGCACATTTTCATTCTGTGCGTGCGCACACCTCTCTTTGCATATGCACACATGGTCCTTTTACCCTGTTCCAAAAAAAAATAAAATTCTTCCGTGCGTGCACACAGACACACCTAATAACACCCTTCCTACCAGAAGCGCTCGCACGCCCTGTGCGTGCACGTCCTCTATGTTTTTTCTTTGTGTGCGTGCGCACACGTCCTTGTGCGTACGCACAAGTTGCGTTCTAGGTGTTCATTAAGAAGGATGCCCTGTACAGCCAGCAGTTTTCTTCTCTTTTCTCCTTGCTGCTGCTGCTTGTTCCACCCACCCAGCCTCTTCTTCCGGCGACCACCGCCGCCACCGGAGCCACTACCGTGCCCCCACCCCTCTCTCTTCCTTCTTCCTTCTCCCATCTATTTTCTTTTTCTTTCTTCTTCTTATCTCTTTACTCTTCTTTGATTTGTTTAGTAACTTGCTTAAATTCTATTTTCTTTATTTAACTTTGGTAATCTAGCTTTGTTTGTTGCTTTGCAAGTGTTCAAATTTTTTATTTGTGGGTTGTTGATGCTTGAATTTTTTCTTAAATTTGTTGAATATGTGCAGTGCACTCCATGTATTTGATATAATGCCTAGATGAACTTTTTGTTTAATGCATGTGTTGTAGCTACCATATGTGTTAGACTATATCCTTGTTTGGCATTCTAATCAAGAATGGTTCACTTTTGCATGATTATAATGTTGTTTTGTATTTGAATTCAATCATGTACTTGATCATTGTCTTGAGTTGCTAGCACCAAATTGATATAGAGATTGACATTCAATTTTTTATTTGGTGCAATTTTTAACAAGTACATATTGAATTTAGGGAATTGAATTGAATTGCTTGTTCATCATGGTTTTTAAGTCAATATAATCACATAACAAGGTATTTGTTCCTTGTTAATGCTTTGTATTTTTTGAGTTGACTTGACTTGATTCTTATCAAGACTTGTCACTTTTTGTAACAAGCACCTTATACATGTGATTATTTCATTATTCCTAAGGATGAATAAGTAGTTTCTCTTCATCATTGAATTGGTTATTCCTTGTTATGCTATTTTACTAATCTTGCAATTTCACTTGCACGATTTCAATATCCAGTAGTTCCTAAATTCAATTCACTCTTGTTGTAAATGCCTAAGCTTGCTATTGTTTAATTGATGCTTATTCATTTTTTGCAACTTAGGCCATTTAATTGAGGAACTCATGCTTACTTTTTGATTGTGTTGATGCCGTTTTAAATGGCCGTTGTGTGTGTTCTAACCGCGCGCATAATTGGAATACACACATGGCTCATTTTTATCATGCCATACCACTATGCAAACTTCCTCAATTAAATGCTTGTTTGTTTTTTTTTTCTCCAAGCATACAATGTATTTGCTCCCCCCTTTTACCTTTTTTGTGCTACTTGCCCTATGATTCCTAATTATACTTTGTTCATTCTTTTTGAGGATGAGACATAAAGGCAATGAGCTGGTAGAGGAGGAGGACATCGAGGATGGAGATGCCGAGAACACTTTGGATTTGGCAGTTTTCATGCAACCCGAGCCCCCGCTTCCACCAGCTGAAGGTGGAGTGCTTTAGAGTCATTTCCCCCAGATCATGTTCATGCACGGAGGACCATGCAATGCTTAAGTGTGGGGGAGGATTCGCCATTTTTGGGGAGTAAACTTTCTTTTCCGAACACTTTGCACTTTATTTTTTGTTTTTTTATTATATTTCTTGTAGATATTTAGAGTGCTTTTGACTGTTGCATTGCATTTTTCCTTTTTGTATATATATCTCAGTTTATTTCTAGTTATTGCATTTGGCATTTTTTGCTTTTGCATGGTATATATTTTATAGATAGAAGTTGTGATTGGATGATGTGAATAGCATAATACCTAGTTCAATTTTGCCCTAATTGTTCATTTTAGTTTTTGCGATGTTAAAAATTAGGAATAGAACTAGGAAAGATTTTGAAAATTGCATTCATCACATAATACATACATATAGAAAATATTTTTGGTGAAAAACAACAAAGATTTTCAAGAATTTTGTTTTTAGGGCGTTCTATTGAATTGATTTAGAAAATTATTTTTAAACTTGCTTGAATGATTTTTGTGGAACATAGAAGAGAGATAGAACAAACAACCTTGTGAGTTGTTGAGCCTATAATGAGTGGTTAGACATTTTAACTACAATTTTGTTCATAGTGTGCTTTTTCCTTCTATGATTGTAATCTTGGTTTTGCTTGATTCTTTATGTCCGATAGTTGATGTTTGAATACATTGAGCATGATTGAGGCTATTTTTGAATTAAACTCACTCACCCATATGGACCTACCCTTGCTTCTACCGTTGTTAACCCCTTTTGAGCCTTATTTACCCCATTATTTTCTATATTACCATGATACAACCTTAAGCAAAAAACCATAATTTACCTTGAATTGCATCCTTGATTAGCTTAGGTTGAGAAGTGTGTTACATTTAAGTGTGGGGGAATCTTTGGGGGGAACTTGGGTAGAAAAGAAAAATTTGGGTATGTGTTGGAAGAAAAATTTTGAAAATGGGTGCATTCATGTATGAACCATTAAACCATATGCATGTATTTTGATTGAAAAAAAATATAATAATAATAATAATAATAATAATAATAATAATAATAATAATAATAATAATAATAATAATTTATTATTATTATTATTATTATTATTATTATTGGAGAAAAAAAGTTTCCCCAAGGAGAAAAGAAATGAATAAGGAATGCATATGTGGATTTGAATGAAAAAGCATACATGAATGTGTGTGAAAAAGAAATGATGGAAGCTTAGGAGTGCATATTTCTGTTATTGGATTTATATGGGTTGAGTTGGATACCTAAACTAATCAAGGATTCAATCTTAGTCCACTTGGCTATATCTATCACACCTTGACCCTAACCCCATTACAACCCTATGAAGTCCTCATGATAATTGCATTCATGCATCATATGTTTGTTGATTGTTAGATGAAAAGCAAATCCTTGAAAGCATGATTAGAGGGGACTTGAGTGAATTGACCCTAAACACCGAGTGACTAGAATGTATATACACCTAGTGAGGGTTCGATTACTCAATTCTATGTCTCCAACTCTCTTATCATGCATTCTTGTAAGTTGCTTCATTTTTAAACTTGAATCAATTCTTTGGATTTTGATTGCATTGAACTATTTCTTTGCTTAACCCTATATGTTCATATTCTTACTTGGAAATTTGATTGTTTGTTTTCACCAAATCTATAAGAAACTATAGATAGATAGATAGATAGATAGATAGATATAGATAGTATATAGTATAATTATATGCATATAGATAGTGCATTTAATAAGTTGTTACCCCTTGATCATTCTTCTTTGTTTGGTTTAGTATGAGGACATGCTATTGTTTAAGTGTGGGAGAATTGATGAGGCCATATTTGACGATATATTTTAGCTTGATTTGAAAGGATTTCATCACATAAACTCACACTTATTCACTTAAATAGCATACTTTTGTGATTTCTCCCTACATAAATGTGACAACATGCATTTTTGTGCTTAAATTAGTGATTTTAATTCCACTTTTATTCTATTTGATGACATGACATGTTTGTTGAGTGATTTTAGGTCATAGAGGCAAGAATGGATAGCTAAAAGTGAAAAGAAGCATGTACAAAGGTAGAATACATGAAGAAAATAAAGGAGAAATACACAGCCATGTGTGCGTACGCACAACATCCGGTGCGTACGCACAAGAAAGAAACCAGCATGCGTGCATATGCACAACCCTCTGTGCGCATGCACAAGTGAACATTCAGCAAAGTTTGCGTACGCACATATCTGTGCGTACGCACAGGTCCTTGCACGTGGATTCATTAACGAAACACGTGATCCGCGATTTTGGGGGCCTTTGGCCCAGTTTTGGAAGGCTTGATGCTGAATGGGAAGTTCTATATCAAGGGGAATTGAAGCCATATGAAGGCATTAGCTTTCATTAGGACTTAGAACCTTATTTTTACATTTTTCCATAGTATTAGGAGTAGGAGTAGTGTAGTTAAAATGCTCTCTTAAGGTTTTATTTCAATTTTCATTTTCATTGTAGCATTTTATAGTTTGAAGTTTTCATCTTGGGTTGATCAACTCTTTTGTAAGTACTCTTTAATTTCTCTTTAATTACATCATATTTACTCTCATTTTCCTTTGGTTCAAGTACCTTGTTAATATTTGTAATTTTAGGTTCTTGAAGTTTTGATTGATGAATTTAGTGCTTTATACTTTCTTTATGTTTGATTGAATGTTAATTGTTGATATTGTGAATGGTTTGGTTATAGTTTTCATTTTCTTTTGTAATTTCTCATGTTTTGTTTTTATGCCTACCAAGTGTTTGTGAAAATACAACTTGATAATTTTGAGTAGCTTTTCACACCTTGGCTTGGGATTTGAGTTCCTAGGATACAAAAGTCATAATGTCCGACATTTAGTGGTAATTCTTGGGTAGTTAGTTGACTCTTATTTCCATTGACACTAGCTTTTTACCAATTAATTTGGTAAGTTAGCTAGGACTTATGGATTAAGGTCAATTATGCTTGTTTGACCTACTCCTCGATGTTAGGGGTTAACGAAGTGAGATTGACTCATTATAGTTGCCATAGTTGTGGTTATGTCGATGATAGGATTCCTTGGATCCTCATTCCCAAGTCAAGGCTATTTATACATATCTTTGCATTTTCACTAGTTTTGATCTTGTTTCCTTTTTAATTGCATTGATTCCAATTTTGATAATTCCTTAGTTCTTTTATTTCTTAAGTTCTTTTAATCTTTTGTTCTTTGATTTCAAAAACCCCTTTTTTTCTCACAACTGAAAGTGTAACATTTCAATTGCATTCCTAGGGAGAACGACACGAGGTTTCATTACTCTCGAGAATATTTTGAATTAAAAAATCTAAACTT
Source organism: Arachis ipaensis (assembly GCF_000816755.2). Lineage (NCBI taxonomy): Eukaryota > Viridiplantae > Streptophyta > Magnoliopsida > Fabales > Fabaceae > Arachis > Arachis ipaensis. The sequence goes on along the minus strand of NC_029793.2, from coordinate 80,682,514 downwards.
TGATTGATGGTCGATTGTCGGGTTGGGACTATACTTGCAACGCCAATCTTATTTTGAGAAAAATCCTAACCCGCTCTGGGCTATTCATCACTCTCCAGCTAGGTAGAGTCTAGCACAGAGAAGCCTTGTTTCAGAAAATTTTCGTACATTCTCCACCAAAGCAAACACATATACAGTGGGCAATTTTTTTCATCGATAAACTGCAGGGTAGCAAGTACATTAATCAACAGAATTCAAATATTTCATGTTAGGTCTAATTGGATGAACATGAAGCATATCAACAACAATGTTTTCTGGTTTCCTTAAAAATCAATGCAAAGTAAATATCTGACTAAAATTAAGGGAACATACATTTGTTTCCCTTCAAGTAACAGATAACAAAAATCTATTTAAAAATCACTTCCAGTAACTCTATCAGCCTATACTCTATATATCCACAATATGATTAGTAATTAGTAGCAAATTTAACGCAAAATTCTATAATAATGAAGATTGGGAGAAAAGCAATGCTTCCACTTGGAAACACTACAGCAACAAGACTCATATATCAATGCAACATCCAAGCAAAAAAAAAGTATGTAGAAATAGTATATTATAGTACCTTATCTTTGGAGAGTAGTAAAAGATCATTCTGTGATACCATTTCTCCCTTATTTATTTCACACGAAAACTCTATAAAATGAAAGCCACCCCCTCAATGTAACTCTTCACCACCCCAGCTTCCATTTAGTCACCGCATTATACATAAGAGTTCTTCAACACGATTTTTTTTTGTCACAATTCAATTTGAAGCATTTAAAATAATAAACGTTTCTTAATTTCAAAAAAAAATAATGTCTTTTTAACTTGATCTATATGCATATAGAAGCAAAACAACAAAAATCTCAAATAGAAAAATCTTGAATCTTGAGGAATTGCCATTACCAAGATAATAATGCAGTGAAGAAAAAAAATTTCTCAAATTGGATCGTGCAAAATATGAAAAACAAAGATACCCTCTTCATCTTTTTTCTCCTTAATAATCTGAGACTTATTTAACATCTCGAGTTTTTGGATAATTAAATTTATTATATTTGCTGAAGATTTTATTTTAAGAAAATTATTTTACTGAAAGTAATTAAATAAAGCTTTATGATACTTTGAATTTAAAAATAATTAAGAGTTATATGTAATTTTTTTTATAATAATTGGAGTTTAAATTAATTAGAATTTTTATATAATCTTTTTAGATATTTGGTATAATTGAAATTATAATTTCAGTAATTAAAAAATAAAAAAATTATATAATTTAATTTGAATAATTAAAATTGAGTTTAAACTATATTTTATAAAAATGTCATTAATATGTTTATTTTACAATTTAAATTAGAAATAATTAATTAAACTTAGCAATATGATGATAAATAATGTTCCTAAATATTTTTAACAGAGTATATTTAGTTTTAAAATTACTCTACTCTCCAATTTTATCAAAATATCTAGTCATATTTATCCATATTCATTTATAAAATTCCTAATTTCTGACCCTAATTCCCAAATTAATTGAGAAACCTTAACCCTAGCCCCCCTTACCACAGCAGCACCCCACCCACTTTCACCACTTTTAGTGCAACAATTTCAGAAATGGGAAATTAGAGAAGGAGAGTAAGGGAATAGAGAAGAGAAGAGAGGAAGCGGGGGCTGTTCGCAGTCATTGCCGCTGCCCTGGAATACGCCGCCGATGCCGTTGCAGTGAGAAGAGGACGATGTACCACCGTGCTCCTTCCCGCCGCTGTCGAGTAGACCTGTTCAAGAGGAGAGAGTGCCGCGAGCTAGGGACGACGCGAGGAAGAAGAGAAGTCATCGCGCTCTGTCGCTGCCAGCTCCGTCGCGTCCTGTGCCGCCAAGGGTCCCGTTCCTGTTAGACCCGTCGCCGTTGCCATTGTCGCTGGTGTGGTCGGAGCCGCCGTCGTTGGAGAGAGAGGAAGCGCGAATCAGAGGAGGAAGGATGGTGCACGAATCCTACACTTTCATACAGCTGTACCAGCAAGTGCACTGGGTCTTCCATGTAATATCTGAGCGAGTCAGGATAGATCCCATGAGGATTGTGGTTTGAAGCAAGTTATGGTTATCTTTCAGGTCTTAGTCAGTCAGATTAAGAATTCAGTTGGATTGATGCAAGGGCAATGAATAATAGGAATATTGTATAAATTAAAATCAGTAATAGGAATAAAGTAAAGGATTGGCGTTGCTTTGTCTTTCTAAATTAACTCCGGTATTACTGTCTTTTTTGCTTGTGAGTGATCTCTTCAACGGCAGGCTGTAAGTGATTAATGCCTTTATTGAGAGGTTATCAATACTCCTCCAAATCTGAACCACAGGGTTATTGTGGATCAATCTCTGCTTGAGGGTAAAGCTCGTACAGTCCATTCTACTTAATGATCCTACTCAAAACGCCACAGACAAAGTCGGATCCTCCGGATCAGAGAATGCTGCATCTTTGGGTTTTAGCCTCTACCACAGAGACCCTAATCTCCCCATAAATTGACTGAACTGGTGTCTCAAGAAGTCCCCAACGAAGTCGTGGATTAGCCGTCTGAGAGATGTATGATTCAAGCTGGTGGTTCGTGCTTTCGACTGAAGTATTCATACAAACCCAAGTAGACGCGGGTGTTTGTCAGGACCGTTCGTCTTAGTATGATGAACAAAAATGATTGTCACTGATTATCCTATTCACCATCTTGAAGTATGAATATACATCTTAAAATTAATTACACACGGATCGAAGAGAAACAGTAATACTTTTATTAATTCATAGGACTCAGCAGGGCTCCTCCCCTCAACCTAGGAGGTTTAGAAAATCATACTAAAAGGAAATACAATGGTAAATGTGTAAAGTATGGTAAAAATGGTAAAAGTGTTCGAATAACATAAATCAAATCCCTTAAATACTAAACTAATGACTAGTAAGGGTAAAACATTCTTTTTAGTACTAAAATCCACTTCTGGGGCCCACTTGGTGAGGGTTTGGGCTGAACTTTGATGAGATCCACGTGCTATGAGGCTTCTAGGGCGGGAAACATTGGCCAGGGGGTCCTCTTTGGGCGTTTGGATGCTGGGTTTCACTCCTTGGGCGCTGGACACCTGGAAGAGGGCAGAAGGCTGGCGTTGGACGCTAGTTTTGGGCCTTCTAATCCGAAGCAAAGTATAGACTATTATACATTTCTGGAAATCTCTGGAAGTCCACTTTCCATAGCCGTTGAGAACGCTCCATTTGGATTTCTGTATCTCCAGAAAAGCTCTTTCGAGTGCAAGAAGGTCAAATCTGGACAGGATTTGTAGTGCTTTCTCTGTATCTGAATCAGACTTTTGCTCCAGCTCCTCAAGCACTTTATTTTCCAGTATTACCACCGGATACAATAATGCCACAGACACTTTAACTGGGTGAACCTTTTCAGATTGTGACTCAGCTTTGCTAGAGTCCCCATATAGAGGTGTCCAAAGTTCTTAAGCACATTCTTTTTGCTTTGGATCACGACTTTAACCGCTTAGTCTCAAGATTTACACTTGACACTTTCACGCCACAAGCACATGGTTAGGGACAACTTAGTTAAAATGCTTAGGCCAGGATTTTGTTTCCCTTAGGCCCTCCTAACCACTGATGCTCAAAGCCTTGGATCCTTTTACCCTTGCCTTTTGGTTTAAAGGGTTACTGGATTTTTGCTCTTGCCTTTTAGTTTAAATAGCTAATGGCTGTTTCTTTCTTTTTCTATTTTCTTTTCTTTTTCACCATTTTTTTGCTGCTTTTTCTTACTTCAAGAATCAAATTTTAGATTTTTCAGATAATCAATAATACTTTTTCTTTTGTCTTCATTCTTTCAAGAGCCAGCATCATAAAATTCTAACTTTAAATATGCATTATTTAGTCATGCATTCATAACTAAAGCAGTGCCACTACATCAAAATAATTAACCATTCTTTAATGGAAGACTAAAAAATTTATGCATATTTACTTCTTCTAAAAAAAATATACTATTTTATTCATTGTTTAATGATGATAAGAGGAATAATTTATAGCTAATTGGAAAAATAAAAATTAATTAATTACTACTAATGCTTATATAATCCTAAAAATTAAAAGGTATAAAAAATAAAAATAAAGACTTAAATACTACTAGTGATCATGCAATTCTAAATTAGGATGGAAATACATGAGACAGGAATAGGGATAGTCACAAAGTTGAAACTCAACAACCTTCATCTTGAGAGGCTTTGGGCTCTTCAGGTTGAGGGACGCATAGCTCTTCTAGTTGAGGGACGCATGGCTCTTCAGGGGAGAGCTTCTGGCGCTTCAGTTCCTCTATCTCACGCCCTTGCTTCTCTTGATCTATTATCAGTTTTCAAATCATGCTAGTCTGATCTTTCTACTCCTCTCTGAGCTGATCTAAAGTGCTTTGCAAGTGTATTAAAGATGCCTTCAGCTGGTCCCAATACTCCATTGGAGGGATCTCTTGGGGAGGCTCAGGTGCCTTCCTTTTGGGATGATCCTCTTGTGTCTTGGCACTCTCCATCACCTGCTTGGTGATTGGGCTTTCCACTGGAATGAAATTGTCCACCTGGATCATAACCTTAGCCTCTTGGCATAGGCGAAAGATGGGATTTGGATAAGCTAGCATTGCATTAGTGGATAACTTATTTGCCAGCTGGTGCGTGTGTATGCAAAGCCCACACTATTTCGTACAGCAGTAGTACCAGCAAGTGCATTGGGTCATCGAAGTAATACCCGAGCGAGTCAGGGTCGATCCCACGAGGATTGTGGCTTGAAGCAAGCAATGGTTGTCTTGCAGGTCTTAGTCAGGCGAAATCAGAAGGTTGTTGGATTAAGTATATGGAGTTGGATGAAGTATGATGACATATAACTAATAAAGATATTTAATAGGAATACGAATTATATGCTAAGAATAGTAAATAATAGGAATAGAGTTGAGTGTCGAAGTTGCTTTGCCTTTCTGAATGAACTCTGGTATTACTGTCTTCCTTGCTTGTGAATGATCTTCTTCTATGGCATCTTTAGGAACTTAGAATCCAGATGATATCATTGACTTTCCTAGTTCAGCTTATTTTGATTCTTGAACACAACATTCTGAGTCTTGGTCGTGACCCTAAGTACTATGTTTTCCAGTATTACCACCGGATACATTCATGCCACAGACACTTTAACTGGGTGAACCTTTTCAGATTGTGACTCAGCGTTTCTAGAGTCCCCAGATAGAGGTATCCAGAGTTCTTAAGCACACTCTTTTTGCTTTGGACCACGACTTTAACTGCTCAGTCTCAAGCTTTTCACTTGACACCTTCACGCCACAAGCACATGGTTAGGGACAGCTTGATTTAGCCGCTTAAGCCAGGATTTTATTCCTTTGGGCCCTCCTAACCACTGAAGCTCAAAGCCTTGGGCCCTTTTACCCTTGCCTTTTTGTTTTAAGGGCTATTGGATTTTTCTGCTTGCTCTTTATTTTTTTCTTTCTTTTTATTTTTTTTATTTTTTTTATTTTTTTCGCATGCAAGCTTTTTCTTTTTCTTTTGCTGCTTTTTTCTTGCTTCAAGAATCAATTTATGGATTTTTCAGATCACCAATAATACTTTTCCTTTTTTCTTATTCTTTCAAGAGACAACATTCATAAATTTCAACTTCAAATATAAGTTGTTTAATCATACATTCAGAATACAAAAGCAGATGACACCACATCAAACTAATTAAACTAATCTTATTTTAAACTTGAAATTCATGCATCTCTCAATTCTAATAAAAATTTTCATTTAAGTAAGGTCAGAGATATATGGAACATTTTACAACTAAAGACATCAATGCAAATGATCATGCAACTAGAACAAGAGAATAGGTAAATAAATAGACAGAAAACAGAAAAATAACAGGAAAGGGGTGTAAAGAGAACGAATCCACCTGAATGATGGTGACTAGTGCTCCTCCTTGAGGATCCAATGTACTGCTTGATCTCTTCTATGTCACTCCTTTGTCTTTGTTGAGGCAGCTGCACAAGTTCATGTGCATGCTCTCTAGTTTGCTCCATCCTCTTCTTTTATACTTAAGAGTGGTAGAAGTCACAAAGTAAAGCTTTTTCAATACCAAACTTAAGAGTTTTGCTCATCCTCGAGTAAATATGATCAATAGGGAAGAAGAAGATGGGGTAGGTGGAGCTTCTGTGGGACCTCTTGGTCCTGAGAGGCTAGGGAATCCAGATTTCCTGTTTCTCAGTGCTGGCATTTGAATGCCAAGGGATGCTCCCTGGCTGGCGTTCAACGTCAGCAATGCTCCCCTCTTGGGGTGTTGAATGCCCAGGAGGCTTTCCTCACTGGTACTCAACTTTGACACTCTTTTCGGGGTGTTCTGTTTTTACTGCTATGAATTCTGTCTCTTGACTGATGCACATGATCAGGACTCTAAAACTGAAAGAAAAATAAAATGAAAATAAATGGTTGAGTAAGGTTGTGTTGCCTCCCAACAAGCACTTCTTTAATGTCATTAGCTTGACAGACAACTCTTTTCAAGGAGGAAGATAGTCATAGAGAAATAAATCCTCACTCCTTACTGGGAGCTTCCTTCCTGTGCTCTCATGGAATAGCATAATACGCTCAAGAGACAGAATTTTGTTCACTACCTGAGGCAGGGTTAGGATTACAGTAGTATGCTGGTGTCCCTTTTTGTTACTTTCCTCTTCCATGGTGAATACCATGACAAGATAACCGAATACCACCATCTTCTATGGTGAAAAGCCCTTAGTAGGGATATTCTTATTTTTCCAGCCCCTAGGTATCTTCCTTTTAGGGCCTTCCTCCTTTGTGGATAGTGTACATCCAACATCAAACTTATGTTTGGTCTTAGGAGGGATTGAATTAGTTCCATCCGATGGAGGAGGCTTGGATGCTGAATCCTTTATGCAAGTGCATCCCTTGTCAAGGGGTAATGGAGGGTCAAGGACTTTGAATACCATCCAGTCCTTATGCAAGGTAATCCTTGTTCCATCTTGGATTCCCAGCTTCTCCATACTATACTTGACCCTAAGTCACACAGAGCCTTCTCAAAGGTCATGGTGCCTATGGTGCAAGGAATCAGAAAGCGTCCAGGGTCTGGAAGCTTTTGATGTAGCTCTTGCTGAACCAAAGCATAGAGTTCTTTGGTAAGCAGTGGAGGTTCTTCCTCCAGAGGCTTTCTATAACTTGGCATCCAGCTTCATTAGAGCTCCTAGGTATCGATCAACTTGCTCTTCCCTGGTGTCTACATCCTCACATAAGGATGAGTAGTCATCAGAACTCATACACTGCGAAAGTGCATTCAAAGGAATCTCTATAGTCTTTATGGTTTCCTTTGGTTCTAGGATAGAGGGTTCTTGAGTGGGCTTTAAGCACTTAAAGGGTGTGCTTTGACTGGCGTTTAACGCCAGCTCTGTCAACTTATCTGGCATTGAACACCCTTGCTGTCCACCCTGACTGGCGTTAAACGCCAGTCCTCTAGCATTCTGGGCATTGGACGCCCAGCATGGATGTCCTTGCTGGCATTCAACGCCAGCTTCCCTAGGTATATGGGCATTGAACGCCCAGTGAGGACTTCCTCACTGGCGTTTAATGCCTTCAAAGTCTCTCCAAACTCGGCCTATGCCTCAGTGGAAGGTATCAGATTTAAACTTAAGCCAAGATCATACAGGGCTTTGTCAAAAATGATCTTTCCAGTAATCCATAGGATCTGAAAGCTCCATAGATCTAGCATCTTCCTTGGCAGCTCAGGCTAAATTAGGATACTATACTTCTTAGTAAGTATCTCTATTTCATCTCTCCTTAGGTCCTTCTTTTCAAATACCTCTGTAAAAGAGATATTGACTTGCAGTTCCTTAAGGGCTGCTAGGGAATGAGCTGACTGCTCATCTGCCATTTCGTTATGCATGCCTAGGAAGTGTGGCTCTTGAGATTCTTTCACTTCTGCAAGGGCGAGCTCTGTGATCATCACAAGCTCCTCTTACTACCCAAAGAAGAATTAACTTGAGGTTCCTTCTCCTCTGTGGGGCCATGCTCACTGGCAATCTCAAGATCCTCTTGGTCCCTGCTTGCCTTAAGTCCCTAAGTAGCATGCTCCTGAAGTTCGGCCTCCATGGTGAAGACTATTGTCCCACCTTCTTTTAGGGTCTCCTGTCTAGAATTTCTGTCCTAGTTGGGGTTTCCTCACAGGAGTATAAGTGCTGGTTATTGGCAGCTATCTGAATGAGTCATCTGCCTCTTCATGTGTCTCTATAAGGTCCAGAGAATCACCTGCAAAGTGATCTATTGTCTCTTTGGCCATCTTAGAGAAAGCTTCATAGAAGATGATCGTCTTGCCTCATCAAGACAACACATGGGGGGAAATTTATGAACATCAACTTATACCTCTCCCAAGCATCACGGAGAGACTCACTCTCCTTCTGCCTGAAGGTCTGGACATCTATCACTAGCTTTGCTAGTCTCTGTGAGGGAGAGAACTTGTTCAGGAAATTGTTAATAACCTGATCCCAGGTGTTCATACTTCCCTTGGGTGCAATATTCCACCAATCCTTTGCTCGATCTTTCAGAGCAACTGGGAATAGTTTTAGCTTGTGGAGTTCAGGGTCCACTCCATTGGTGTCTGCAGTGTCACAGAACTGTAGGAAGTCAGTGATGAATTTTCTGGGGTCTTCCTGTGGATGTCCATGAAATTGGAACTTCTGCAACACTAATGTAATATGTTGTGGGTTGATCTTAAAGATTCTTGCTCTGATATGAGGTACATTGATATTTCCTCCATAGAAATCAGGATTGAAGCCACCATGCACCTTTCTTGCCTCTCTTCCAGGTTCGGCCATGTCTCCTTGTTCTTGTTCAAAACTTTCTGAAAGGTCTCTTTCGGAGTGTTGTACTTTAGCTTGTTGTAAACGCCTCCTTAGAGTCTTCTCAAGTTTAGGATAAGGAGTCAAGAGGGGTTCTTTATCCATGTTCGTGGTCATAAACAAGAAGAAAAGAAAAAAGAAAGAAAAGAAAGAGACTTCCAATAGACAAGAAGCTCCTCCTTAAAGTGAGATGTGAAAGAAGAAATAAGAAAGAAAAGAAACAAAATAAAAGAAAAATACCTTGAAAATAGTAGATAAGAGTAAATAAAAAAAGATAGAAGGAAAGGAAATCACAAGAAAGCTTTTTTTGTGCCAATTGGCAAGAAGTTCCAAGTGAGATGTGAAGAAGAAAAGAAAGAAGATAATGAAGTTGAGGTAGACCAATAGGTGAAAGAAGTAGAGTTGAATGAATAACAACTAAAATATTTTTGTTTTTATTTATTTAATATTTATTTCCAAAAAATAAATTAATTTCAATATATTTGAATTTTTTTTAATTATTAAATTTTCAAAAATAGAGGAGGGAAGAGAAGAAGGAGTTTTCGAAAATTAAGAGAAATGAGAGTTAGTTAGGTGGTTTTGAAAAAAAAAGAGAGAAAGAGAGGGATATTTTTAGAAATTAAGGAAGAGAAGAGTTAGTTAGGAGGTTTTGAAAAAAGAAGAGAGAGAAGAAGAGGAGTGGTTTTCGAAAATTAAGAAGAGGGAGTTAGTTAGGTGGTTTTGAAAAAGATGAGAGAGAAGATAAGACATTAATTAAGAAAATATTTTTTATTTAAAAATAAAATAGAAGATAAGATAAGAAAAGATATGATTTTAAAATTCAAAATTAGAAAAAGATAAGATAAGATTTTAAAAAGTTTTGAAAAAGATATGACTTAAAAGTTAAAAGTTAGAAAAGATAAGATAAGATTAGAAAATTGATTTTGAAAAAGATTTAATTAAAAAAATTGAATTTTGAAAAACATAAGATAAGATTTGAAAAAAAATAAGATTTTTGAAAAAGATATGATTTTTATTTTGAAAATTTTGATTTTTGAAAACTTGACAACTAAGATATGATAATATAAAATTTTGAAAATCAAAATCTGAATTTTGTTTTGAAAAATTTCGAAAATTATGTTAGAAATTAATTAGAAAAGATAGTTTTTGATTTTTGAATTTTATGATGAAAGAGAAATACACAAAAAAGACACAAGACTTAAAATTTTTAGATCTAGCACCCTTTGATTTTCGAAAATTTGTAGGGAAACACAAGAGGACACCAAACTTAAAAATTTTAAGATCAAGATACATACAAGACTCAAGAACACTTTGAAGAAACACAAGAACACAAAGAACAAATTTAAAGACTCAAAGAACTCAAGAACATGAAAAAATGACACCAAACTTAAAATTTTAGAAAACCAAAAGTAAATTTTCGAAAAATACGAAGAAAAATAACAAGAAAACACTAAACTTAAAAATTGAAAGAAGATTTAAACAAAGAAAAATTATTCTTGAAAAATTTTTGAAAGAAGGACTCAAAGACAATTCTGAGGATGCCAAAAATAAACTATATGATAAACATTTTTTAAAAGTTTAAAATTTTTTTTTTTGTAATTGAAAAGCATGAACAGGCAGGAGTCAAACCTAGAACGTGAATTAAACAAATAAAAGAAAAATATTTTTGAAAAAGTTTTTATAATTTTTGAAAATTGAGGAAGAACAAGAAAATCAAAATCATGGACTTAACAAAAATAAAAATTACCTGTTCTAGGGAGAAAGACAGTCCGGTAGTTTGTCCAAACTCAACGATCCCCAGCAACGGTGCCAAAAACTTGGTGTGCGTGAACGCAAAACCCACACCATTTTGTACAGCAGCAGTACCAGCAAGTACACTGGGTCGTCCAAGTAATACCTGAGTGAGTCAGGGTCAATCCCACAAGGATTGTGGCTTGAAGCAAGCAATGGTTGTCTTGCAGGTCTTAGTCAGGCGGAATCAGAAGGTTTTGGGTTAAGTACATTGAGATGGATAAAGTATGATGACATATAACTAATAAAGATATTTAATATGAATAGGAATTATATGCTGGGAATAGTAAATAATAGGAATAGAGTTGAGAGTCGGAGTTACTTTGTCTTTCTGAATGAACTCTGGTATTACTGTCTTCCTTACTTGTGAATAATCTTCTTCTATGGCAGGCTGTAAGTGATTGACACTGGTTTGAGCAGCTGCCAATACTCCTCCGGATCTGAACCCCAGGTTTAGTGCGGATCCATCTCTACTTGAGCGTGAAGCGCATACAGTCCATTCTCCTTTATGATCCTACTCATAATGCGACAGACAAGGTCGGATCTTCCAGAACAGAGAATGTTGTATCTTTGGGTTCTAGCCTCTACCACAGAGACCCTAATATCCCTTGAAATTGGCTAAACTGATGTCTTGAGAAGTCCCCAACGAAGTTGTGGATTAGCCATCTGAGAGATGTATAAACATAGCTGTTGGCTCGTGCTTTCCGGTGAAGTATTCACACGAATCCAAGTAGACGCAGGTGTTTGTCAGGCACGTTCGTCTTAATGTGATGAACAGAGCTAATTGGTTAGATCATCCTACTCACCATGATGAAGATCGGATTATACATCTTAGAGATAGATCAAACACGAATCGAAGAAGAAACAGAAATACTTTTATTCATTCATAGGACTCAGCAGAGCTCCTCCTGTAACACCCTAACTATCAAAATGTCACGCTTCCGGCTGTGCCACTCTGATAGCTCGGTCAGTACGACGACTCTTATAATATTTAATATTAAAATATGAGCCTGTTTAAAACTTAGACCAAATCTTTCGAAAACATACATTCATACTTACAATATAAGTTACAATACTCACAGGAAATACATACATATATATATATATATGTATATATATTACAAAACTTCCAAAGTCAAAGGCGAGGTAAACATAAATACTAAAACAATACAGAAATATCGTCTAACAGAAAAGAAA
>NC_029793.2:80649285-80670466 GCF_000816755.2 Arachis ipaensis | reverse complement strand
TAATATGAAAAAGAAAACACCTGTAGGGGAGTGAGAACATCATCCTCGAAAGGGTTCTCACTATAGGGTTGCAGAATTACTATAATACGATACACGAGATAAAATCATTTCAGTGATTAATAACCGCCCTATGCATCTTTTCAAAAGTAAAGGTTTACTATAAAGAAAAATCTGAAATCTTTTCTGAAAGAGGAAACTGTTTATTTCTTAAAAATTCAAAAGCCTTTCAAAAGGTTTATCTATGCTGAACCAGATTAGTTTTTCATACTTTTCTAAACTAAAAACATCAACCAAACACGGCCTTCGGCCCACCTCATGATCAACCACGGCCCTAGGCCCAAACAGTCCAAACAACAACCAATCACCACGGTCCAACAGAATCACAGTCGCAAACACAAGTAGGAAAGTTCAAGCACAAACAAATAATTAATTCAAGTAGAACAATTAGCAGTTAACCACAATTAATCACAAAGGAAAACCAAGTACAATATGCACACTCAAACAATGTCACATAGATGCATATGATGAATGCCTGTTGATAAACCCCATTTGTAGGGTTTATCTTGTATTGACTTTAGGGGATTTTATGACCTTTTACCCACATTTATCCAATGAAATAGCATGCTTTCATGATTGTCTCCTAATTTGTGCTTAAGTGTGAAAACATGCTTTTCAGACCCTTAATTGTTTAACCTTGATTTACCTTTGATTCCATTAGATGCCTTGAGATATTTGTTGAGTGATTTCAGATTTAGGAGGCAAAGATTGGATCAAGGGAATGAAGGAAAAGCATGTAAAAATGGAGAACTCATGAAGAAATGAAGGAATCGCAAAAGCTGTCAAGCCGACCTCTTCGCACTTAATCGACCATAACTTAAGCTACAGAGGACCAAATGATGCGGTTCCAGTTGCATTGGAAAGCTAATATCTGGGGCTTCGAAATTATATAAGATTTGCCATAGTTACATCAGGGATAGGGGTGCGCACGCGCACTGTACGTGTACGCGCCGATTTGCACGGGATTCATTAAATGCAAATTCGTGGCCAGCGAATTCAAAAGCATTTTGGGCCCAATCCAACTCATTTCTGATGCTATTTGACCCAAGGATTGAAGAGGGATGAGACATCTATTCATTAGTTTAGTTTTATTTTAGTTTTATCATGCTTTAGTTAGTTTTAGAGGGAGAAGCTCTCATTTCTCTCTAGAATGAGGATTAGGTTTTATATCTAGATCTAGTTCTTCTTCTCTCTTCTAATTTTCCTTTTCTTTCCTTAATTGTTCTCTTGTAGTTGTAGAATTCTTCTTCTCTTGTAATTCCCTTGTATTGTTAGTTGTAGTTTATGAACTTTCTTTTGTTGATCTACATTTCTTCTTCAATGCAATTGGTAAGTTCTTTGTTGTTTCATAATTGTTTTCCTTTTCTATTGTTGATCTCTTGCTATTCTAGTTAGATCTCTCTTTAATTCTTGCAATTTATGTTGTTTACTTTTATTGCCTTCTATATATTTGATGAAATGCTTCTTTTAGTTGTTGTTAGATTTTGCTCTTGTTGTTGATTTACTATGCTTTCCTTTTATGCCTTCCAAGTGTTTGATTAAATACTTGATAGGATTTTAGAGTAGAATTTTATGCTCTTGGCTTGGGAATGTAACTTAGGAACTCTTGAGTTACTAATGTCCAAGTGATTGATGATTGGGAGCCATTAACTCTAGATCTCACTAATTGAATTGGTGGAGAACTAAGACTTATGGACTTGGATTGACATAGCTCATTTGACTTTCCTTTATTAGTTAGAGGATGACTTAATGGGGTTGTTCCTTGCCAATTCTCATGTTGTGGTTAGTGATTAGGATAGAGATCCTTGACCACCAAACCTTTCCAAGACCTTTCTAGTTGTTAGTTTATTTCCTTTACCATTTACTTTTCTTGTTCCTTATCAAAAACCCCAAAACATACCTCATAACCAATAACAAGAACACTTTATTGCAATTCCTAGGGAGAACGACCCGAGGTTCAATACTTTGGTTTATAAATTTAGGGGTTTGTTTTAGTGACAAACAATCTTTTGTATGAAAGGATTATTGATTGGTTTAGAAACTATACTTGCAACGAGATTTCTTTTGTGAATTTCTAAACCGTCAAAAATCCTCTCATCACCTGTCCTAGTGGCTGATGAGTCTCATCTGTCGGTTATAAAGCCAACCCGACAAGTCCTGGTAGCTAACCATTGGACTGTCCCTCTATCGTGCATCCCCAACTCGAGTTATTCACAATCATAATCATAATTCACATCCAACACCCTCACCAATGTATATTCACGGGGGCGAGCTCATCCGGAACTTTCACAGTATCTGGCCACACTTACGACATAGGGTCAGCAGAGTATCAAGTTTCAACCTGGAGCACGTGGTGGCTAGCCACTGCTTTCGCCCAGGGAAACTCGTATCTCAGATAATTGGAAGTTCAAAAATCACTTTATCAATTCAATAACTATTCATATTCATACTCAGCCATCCGGCTCATAACATATTCCACAATCAGCCATAATTCATTGTCATATACAGCCATTCCGGCTCATAACATAATAGCACTTTCACCATCCAACATTATCAAACTTATGAAGTCATTATTCAAGCCATAAATCACTTTTTCTCAATTCACTTTACTTTGAAATCAAAAATCAGTTCTTTTCGGCCTTGGTTTGACAATTCTCATTCCTCAAATCATTTCAGGCTTATAAGCAACTTTTACTCAAAGCAGGTTTGGTTTTTAAAATAAAACCACCCTCGGCCAAATCATTTTAGGCTCATAAGCCACTTTTACTCAAAGCAAGTTCCCTTTTTAAAACAAAGCCATCCTCGACATTCTCTTTCCAAAACTTCCAAAACCATGGCAATTAAAGATCTCTTTTGAAATATTCAAAATTATCCATCCAAAAACAGGATTTTGTAACAAAATTTCCTCAGCAGAGTCTCGAGTCTTTAGGGGAGAATAACATAACTCATTTCCTCAAGTTCGCTTAAAATCTTTAAAACATTGGCTTCCTGATTTGAGTAATAAAAATAGAATCTATGCCAAACCGGGTCGTGTAATTAATTACTCCTTTCAAAACCATTTCCTTTACTTAAACAAAACCAGCTTCAATTCCATGATTAAATCTAAAGCGTTTCAAACTACTCAAAAATTGTTTTAGTCTTGCAAAAATTCAGAATTCAAAGAGTACTTAAAACTTTTTCCCAAAATATTGTAAAATGAGACTTGTCAATAGACATTCAGGTTCTTTCAAAGTCACTGAAACTCCCCCAATTGAAACCCTCAAGTCAAATTCAAAGACATAAACCCTATTCACATTTAAGACAGCCTTAAAACATAATTTCATCTAAATAACTTGCTCCCAAAAGAGATACAATACTTTTCTTAAGAAATAAGACTAAATCATAATTTCTTATTTTATAATTCATTTCAAAAGCATAAGTCATCCCTTTCTTAAATAATCCAAATAAAATAGTAGAAGTCTTTAACTCATAATTTTCCAAATAACATTTCAATAAAGTCTCAGATTCTATCGGAATTTCAGCAGCACCTCCCCTAAAATATGGACTATGCCACCCTTTTTGGGTCCTATCCAAACCATTCCACACCCTCTTTAAAGGGTCCAAAACCAAGTCAGCTCAAAATCTAACTGAATCCAAAGATACATTCCATTTTCATATTTCAAGAAAACCAAATCAAACTCAAGTCAATTTCCAACGAAGTAAACTTGATTTCAAAACTTTAAAGAAGCAACTTTAAAAAAACACTTCAAAACTGTCTGTTTTACAAAACCAAATAATAATCAAATCAACCAAGCATTCATATTCATCCAAAACAACCAACATTACATAAGACTTATACAATCACTCAAGTATACATTTTTACCACATAATATCCATATATAGTAATTCCAATTATAGAATATGTTTTTCTGAAAAAGCCCTTACCTAAATACACAAAACCACAGCCTAAACACCTCATAGAGTTATTTTTGCCTCAACCCGAATTGACGGTAACCAAAACCTCAGTTCCAATCCACTTTCGCAATAACCAGAGTAACTCTAATCGCAACATATAATAACTGAGACTCAATCTTATAGCAATTTGTGCCACAACCTCAGCGTAAGATAATAGAACAGTAACTGAAGGGCTTTCGAAACGGAAACACTTACCGAAACTCAGAAGGAATGACTGAATCAAGCAGCTACAGCCCCAGCGGTGGCTTCGGGAACACCCATGCTATACCCGGTGACCAGGACAGTAGCAACCTTCTTATTATCTCTCTCCCGTTCGAGCTCCTCTTCCCGGCAACCCCAACAGTGGTAGTGGCTTTCTGGTCAGATTCCAGAAATAAGAAGTAGGAGAAGGTTTGGCGAGCTTCAATGATAACTCTCCAGCGACCAAAATGGCGATAACGGCATCAACTGAACAGCACCGCTCTCAACAGCCAGAGGCATGGCGGCCATGGCAATAACAGCAATGGAGCTCGAAGGTGGCAGAAACCCCTCCTCCTACTTGCCCGTTCCGGTCTCCCTCTCTCCCGCAGCAACAAAGGCAATTGCGGAGCCTTCACAGCAGTGGTGGCAGCTCAGCAATGGTGGCTCTTTCTCACGTAAGGCTCCTGCCTCGCATCCCTCTCGTGCGTCCTCTATTCGTGCCTCCAACGATAGCAGACAGATCGGCGAGGGCGGCTTCAGTGGCGATGACGAGGAGGCTCGACAACAGTGACACTGGCACTGCTGGCTTCCCCTGGCGATGATGGAGACGGCACAGACAGCAACGGTGGCGCAACGCTCTTCACAGCGCCTTCCCCCTAGCGCGTCTCTGTTCCGGCAATGGGCTGAACGGCGACTGGGCAGTGATGAACGGTAGACTCCAAGGTGGTGGTGTTGCAGTGGCGCTGCGGACAGCCCCCCTCCAGCTCGATGATGACGCGACGTGCCTCCCTCTCTCCTCCTCCCGCTGGCTCACTGTTTCTTTCTTCTCCGTGGGTATAGGGAAAGCTATGTGTGCTGTGTGATGAGAGGTGAAACTGAAGGTGCATGAGGGGAGAAACGGCGCTGGGGTGAGGGGTAAGTGGGTTAGGGTTTTCCCAATTTGGGAATTAGGGTTTAGGTAAAATTAGGTTTAAGGGTAGTTTTGTAATTTCGAATAAAAATAGGGATAATATAGTAATTAGAAATAAATTTTAATCCATCAATAATAATGTATAAAAAACACTATTTGTTCATCCATTTTTACAAATTATTTTCAATAAAATATTCAAATCCAAAAATTAGAAATAATATACGTAATTTCTTTATTTTCCAAAACAATAGTATTAATATTTTAAAATATTAATTATTTAGTATAAATCATATAAAATTCTTATTATTTCATAACTACCAACTTTATAATTTAAATATAGAAAATAATTCAATAATTGTAAAATTGGATAATAAACTTAATTTATTTCAAATTCAATTAATCAAAACTTGCTCTAATTATCTTTAGTAAAGAAATTTCTGAAATTAAAGCTACAAAAATATTGAATTTAAAATTAGCTCATGACAGCCCTTTTTCCAAAGTTCTGGGTCTTACACCTCCCCTCAATCTAGGAGGTTTAGAAACTCATACTGAAAGAAAAATACATCATAAAACGAAAATATGGCTAAATGGTGAATGATGTCTCTGAAAATTATGTAAAATACACTTTAAATACAAAACAGATGACTAGTAAGGGTAAAGTAGTCTATTTAGTGCTAAAATTCACTTCTGGGGCCCACTTGGTGAGTGTTTAGGCTGAGCTTTGATGAGATCCACGTCCTATGAGGCTCCTTGGGCATGGAACACTAGCTAGGGGGTCCTCTCTGGACCTTTGGACGCTGGGCTCTGCTCTTTGGGCACTGGACGCCTGGAAGAGGGCAGGAAGCTCACGTTGGATGCCAGTTTTGGGCCTTCTAATCCAAAGCAAAGCATAAACTATTATATATTTCTGGAAATCCCTGAAAGTTAGCTTTCCATAGCCATTGAAAGCACTCCATTTGGACTTCTATAGCTCCAGAAAAGATCTTCCGAATGCAGGCAGGTCAGATCTAGACAGCATCTGCGGTGCTTTCTCTGTCTTTGAATTAGACTTCTACTCCAGCTCCACAATTTTAGCCAGAAAATACGTGAAATTGTATAAAAATACAAAAACTTATAGTAGAATCTAAAAATGTGATTTTAACACTAAAACCTATAAAAACTTAATAAAAACTAAATAAAACACACTAAAAACTATATAAAAATGATGTCAAAAAGCGTATTAAATATACGCTCATCACCAGCTTATAAATCTCACGGGGGATTATTTGATGGACTTCCACCTCATCATCATGATGCAGTGAATCATCACAGCTCTTGGAATAGTGACTTCAGAGCGGTTACTTGTGGGGAGTATAGAATGCCCAATAAAGTCTAGCCATCCTCTAGCAACTAGCTTGAGGTTCGCCCTTTTTAGCTGGCATGGTTGCCCTTTCGTATTCTCAATCCTTTGAGTTCCAGGTAAGCATATGTCCTCTAAGACTTGATCCAGCTTTTGGTTAGCTACAATCCTTTTGTTGTATGATTCAAGGTCATCCTTCTGCAAAGGTAATTTGAAGACCTCTCTCACCCTATCCAGATGAAAATACATGATCTTCCCCTTGACCATAGTGCGAAAAGTATGGAAGGTTGTTCCATCTTTCTTTTACTTATCTGTCAACCACAGATTTGCATAGAATTCATGGAGCATGTTGTATCCAACTTTAGACCGAGGATCAGTCAGAATCTCCCAGCCTCTCCTTCGGATTTGCTCTTAGATCTCTGTGTATTCTTCTTCTCCTAAGTTGAATTTCACCTCAAGGATTACTAGCCTTTTACTCATTATCTTTTGATAATATTCTTCGTGTTGCTTGGTAAGGAATCAAACAGGTTTGAAAACAACTATTGAGTTGTCTTTTTTCTTGTTCTTTGGGGTGGTCTCACCACTTTTTGGAGCCATGGGATTGAATTCTTGATGAGAGAATAGGGCTCCTGCTACACCAAACTTAAAAATTTGCTCTTCCTCGAGTAAAAGGTAAGAAAGGAAGAAGAAGAAGAAGAAAAGAGAATAGAAGAAGAAAAAGAGGATAGAATTCGAGTGAGAGGTGGTGAGTGAAGGAGAGGGGCACGGTCACATATATATAGGGAGGGGGGAAGGGATTTTCGAAAATAATCATAATAAAAAAATAAATATTTTTGAAAGAGATTGAATAAGATAAGTTGTTAAACTTGAAAGATAAGAAAAGATTTTAAAAAGATTTAAATAATTTTAAAGATAAGATAATAAGTATGAAAAAGATTTAAAAGTTTAATTAAAGATATGAACTAAAATTTTAAAGATAAGAAAAGATTTTGAAAGAATTTGAAAACAAGTTGAAAAGGATATGAAATTTTGAAAATAATTTTAAAGTTTTTGAGAAAAATGTTTTAATTTTGAAATTAAATAGAAATTGAGGTATTTGAACAAGATTTAATTTAAAAAACAGAGAATATTTGAAATTAAATTGGAAAAGATTAGTTGAATCAAGAGAAGATGAGAATTTTGAAGTTACCTTCATGTTGCCTTGCTGGCGTTTAAACGCCCAGAATGCTGGCTGATGAATGAGAATTTATCGTCAATCTAGAATTTCTCAAAATAGAATATGTTCGTTGCAAAGTATAGCCTAGACCGACAATGAATTCTCAACATCAAATGTTAAAATTCAAATTAAAATAACCGAGAGTAATGAAATCTCGGGTCGTTCTCCCTAGGACGCAATTGGAAGTGTGTTTCTCTTTCGGTTGTGGAGAGGACAAAAGGGGGTTTTGTAATCAAAGAACAAAAGATTAAAAGAACTTAAGAAATAAAAGAACTAAGGAATGAGCAAAATTGTGATTAATGCAAGCAACAAGGAAACAAGATAAAAACTAGTGAAAATGCTATAATGCAATAAAAGAGCCTTGACTTGGGAATGAGGATCCAAGGAATCCTATCATCGCCATAACCACAACTATGGTAATTATGATGAGTCAATAACGCCTAGTCAACCCTAACCATCGAGGAGTAAGTCAAGAAAGCATAATTGACCTTAATCCATAAGTCCTAACCAACTTACCAAACTAGTTGATAAAAGGCTAGCGTCAATGGAAACAAGAGTCAACTAACTGATGGGTTGGAACCGGAATTCCAACACCAAAGACTCACCGGCAAGTGTACCGGGTCGCATCAAGTAGTAAAACTCACTTAGAGTGAAGTCGATCCCACGAGGATTGATGGATCAAGCAACTTTAGCGGGTGATAAGTCTAGTCAAGCTAACATTGAAGTGAAATTTGATGGAATGTAGCCAACAGAAAGTAAATGAGCAAAATCTTAAAGAGTAAGAAATATAAATTGCAGAAACTTAAATGATAAGAAAGGTGAATTGCATGAAAAGTAAAGCGGCTGGGGTGCTGGAAATTAAAGAGAAGCAGTAAACCAATAACTTAGAGCAAGTGCAGAAAATGTAAATTTGCAGGAAATGTAAATCAAGCTCATAGTCAACATCAAATGTAAAATGCGAAGGAATCTAGGAAGGTAAAAGGAATTGGATGCTGGAAATTAAAACTTCAACAAGAAAGTGTAAATAGCAATCAAACAGAGAAGTAAGAGATGCAATAACTTGTAATAAATCTAAACAGAAAAGAGAAATTGCTTGAAAAATCCAAAACAGCAAGAAAACTCAACTCAATTGTAAAATGAAGTTGAAGATCTCAGGGGATCAAAGAGACTAGAAAACAAGTCTAGATCTCAACCCCTTTCTTGATTCAGCAGAAAATAATTTGCAGAAGAAAGAGAGATGGAAGCAATAAATGAAACTCAGATTTAATTATCAATTCACTAAGATTATGCAGAAGAAGAACAAAGAGAAGTTTCAGATCAAGAATGAAATAGAATTCCTTCAATCCCAATCCAAAACTCAAATTCAAAAAGGAAAAATTAAAAGAGAGAGCTCTCTAGTCCTAATACTCCCTATTGGAGCCAGCCTCTTAATGAAATGGAATTGATGCCTTTATATAGGCTTTACAAAGTAAAAATGAAAATGAAAGTGAAATTAAAAACAAATTACAATTAAATAAAATTCCTATTTTAACTATCTCTTGTGCCTTTGAGTGATGATAATGGGCTTAGCTTGCTTTGGATTTGAGGAAGAATGGATCCGGATGGCCTTGATGGAATTGGGTTGAAGATAGCCTCTGTTGATTGCTCTTGGTCTTGAGAAGAAATCCGTTCGCACTATGGACTTTGGGGTCATTCATGTTTGAGTTAACGTTTGAGGCAAACGTTGTCTCAAACGTCTTCGTGTGATGGCGTTATGCAGAATGGGTGGTTGCTGTCAGTCACGTTTGAGTTCACGTTTGAGGTCAAACGTGAGCTCAAACGTGATCCTCCCCAAGGCAATCTTCAGCCAACATTTGACCTCACGTTTGAGGCAAATGTTGGCGCAAACATGGCTCCTCTTCCAGGGTATTCTTAAGCCAACGTTTGACTTCATGTTTGAGGCAAACATTGGCGCAAATGTGAGCTCCTCCCAGGGTACTTCTTAAGCCAACGTTGGACCTCACGCTTTAGGCAAACGTTAGCTCCTCCCAGGGTGCTTCTTAAGCCAACGTTTGACCTCACGTTTGAGGCAAATGTTGCCGCAAACGTTGAGCTCCTTCAAGCCCTTTTGGTCACCTTGCTTGAATGCTTACTGCCTTTGCTTTCATTGGCTTAGCTTTAATGAACACTAGCTTTATTGGCATTACTAATACTTCATGCATGCTTGGTTCATGATTAATGCTAATGCATTAGCCAATTGGCTTTAATAATGTATGCATGCTTTCATTTAATGCCTTGGCAAAGTATTAAAATAATATCACTTGCATGCATTCTTTCATTAATTCACCGAAGCATTAATTCTTTGATCTTAATAATGTATTACATGCATGATTGATTAGTAATACCGTAAAGATAATTAATAATGCCAATTAAATAATTCGTGGTTAATGATGGCATGCATGCATGCTTTAATTGGCCGTGGTATTCTTGGTCATAGACCACACTTTTAAAAGCATGGCCTAAGCCTCCAAAGTGTTCTCAATCTTTAAAGTGTGCCCAAAATTCTTCTTTTCTTCTTTTTAGCTTATTTTGTGCTCTTTTGCTTCTTTTTCTTCTTATTTCCTACAAAATTTATAAAATCAAAAGATCAAGGAAATATACCACTTAAGCATAAAAGAATGCAATATTTAAGCACTAATTATCAATTTCTTGTATGAAAAAGCATAGAAAAATATGACATGGTGACATGTCATCATAACACCAAACTTAAACCTTGTTTGTCCCCAAGCAAGAAAAGAATCATGCAATAAAGATTGACAATCCAAGGTAAAAAGAATAGCAACTCAATGTTCATGGTTAGCTAGTTTTCTATGCATGCTACAATCACAAAAGAAATGTAAATGATTGATGCTTCTATCTAGCTCATTTTATGAAATCTTTTCCGTATAATTTTTTTCTTGAAACAAGCTTTTGATTTTTTAGCTTCTCCTTTTGGGTGCTTTGCCCCATGAGTTGATAACAAAACTATGACTCTAAATGCTTTGTTTTCAAGTATTACCACTTGATACATAAGCACCACAAGCATTTAATTAGAGGACTTCATTAAGCTCATTTGTTTCTTTTCTTGACTCTCTAATCATTGATACTCAGAGCCTTGAGCTTTGAGGGAGTGCATTTACACTTTGAGCCTAACCTTGACTCTAAGTGTTTTGTTTTCAAGCTTTTTGCTTGATACATAAACACCACAAGTACTTAACATATTGTCATCGGTACTCAGAGCCTTCAGCTTTCTCATTCTTTCCTTTTTTCTTTTCTTGCCTTTAATTGTATTTGCTTCATCAAGGTTTTCATGATTTCAAAAGATTTCACAAAATGTCCTAGATGAAAACTTCAATTAAATAAAATCCAATGCAATTGAGCAATAATTAATCATACTAGCTTTCCAAAATTTGTATGCACATGCTAAGTTCTTCTTTAATGCCTTGTTTGTTTATGATCATGATACTTTACTGCTTTGAACTTTACAAAACTCAAGTTGGTAGTCATAATGGCATGGCAACAGGTTACAGATCATAATTCAGGCTATGCTCATTCATACCACACATGCATACAGAGAATATAAAGACAATTATGCAATTTAAAGTGCTGGAAACAAAGGAGAGGAAAAGGAACTTTACAACCTTATAATTCATCTTCTCTATTGTTGTTATTTTCCTCCCATTCTTCCCTTTCCCTTGCCAAACTCAGAATGCTTGTTCATCCTCAAGCAACAATTAGAACAATGGCTATGAGACTAAGATGGATCATGAATATCTTATACAATGAAATGTTAGTAGCACATGTGTTTTAAGCAAGCAAAATTAAAGATAACAATCAAGGCACAAGAGACAGAGACATTTTGATTGCATAGATAAGAAGGTGTGCGCAATACATTGCATAAAAGATAAGTGGCACACCAAACTTAGTGTGACACTTTCACTTGGAATTAATGCAAGTATCTTTTAAGAATTGGAACCAAATTTTGTTGCATAGCAACACCAAACTTAGAATGCAATCATATGTCAATTTATTTAAATTAAAACTAAGCAAATGAAACTGTTATTTGTTAAGTATAATCATCAAGCCAAGAATCTGTCATGAATAAGGATCTCTTGGTGATGTACTAACAAAGACAGTTAATAAGCAAACTAGAGGAAAACATTTAAAAAACAGAAAAATAACTAAAGCAAGTGGAATGAAAAAGTGTCAAATCAAAAGAGAAAAATAAAACTGCAGAGGCATTATGATTATACAAACAAGTGGTGTTGCTTGAATAAATTGCATAGAAAATAAGTGGCACACCAAACTTAGAATCTTAGTGTGACACTTTCATTTTTGATTTGATGCAATCATCCAAAAAGATTGAAAACAAAGTGTTGCATGGCAACACCAAACTTGGAATGTAATCATATGCCAATTTATTGAATTTAGACAAAGCAAGAAAAGAAAACAAAGCAGAGAAGAGAAATTATACCTACGGTTGACATGCTGTTCACTTTCTTCCTCTTCTTCCAGTTTGTTAAGAGGAATGACCTCAAGAGGGGTGAAGATTCAGCTAGTGTCCCCTGTCTTGGCCTCTCCTCAGCAAGCTTTCTTTTGTTAATGACTTGATTGAGCTTGCTTGCTGGATCAGGGGGAGGATTGCTTGTAGTTGACCTTCTCTTCTTCATGAATATTGTCCTTTGTAGCTTGGTCACAATCCTCTTCTCGGTGATTTTGTTAATTGCCTTCACTTCCTTGAGTCCAAGTCTTGGTGGTTGTGTGATTGTTGGAGTGATTTCTTCATCAAGAGCTTTTTGAATTGGTGGTTCCATGAGCTTTTCCTCTTTGCACTTCTTTGCTTCAGTTGAGTGTGACTTCTCTTGATTGGCTTCCTCCTCTTCTTTTACATGATCTTCCATTAAGTCTTTTGGGAATGAAGTTTCATGTTCCTCTATCACCTCAATTAGCTTCTGTGAATATGAAGCCACAGGTTTACACATCTCCACAACCTCCTTTTTCATTGAAATTTCACTTGACACAGAGGCTTCCTCATCTTGCTTTTTCACTTCCTCACCCACAAATTGGTCTTCATCCTCTCTGTTTAATGGTTCTTAGGTCCTCCTTGTTTGCTCTAAGGGCCTATTCATCTTCTTGAAGAGGATTTCTTTCCAGGATTGGGGTTGTGTGTGTCTTTTCACGAGTTATCTGTGTATTCAATGGCTTGGCATTGGCTTGTTGTGGTGAAGTTGTGTTGAGGGGTGTGGAATGAGTTGTGATTGGTGGGATGACTTGTATGGATTTTGGAGGAAAATTTGTGTTGAGGCATAATCAAGTGATGAAGAACTTTCAAATGATCAACTGGGAATTGAGGGTGGATGCTCTTTCATTCTTTGGTGATACTCCCATCCACCATGAGGATAATAATATGAATCATTTTGTGGTGGTGGTTGGTATCCCATATGATTCTCCTGCTCATCTTGTATCTCTGAAGCAAATCTCCATGGATTGGAGTGCTTAGAATTTGTATTTTCTTGGTGATATTCCCAGCCACCATTAGAGATTGGTGATGGTGGGTAGTATCCCATAAAATTTGTTTGATCATAAGATAAGTTGAACTTCATTTGAATTTTGGAAAGCATAACACCATTGAAAATTGAAATTACTCATATCAGATATGAGAATTTCTTAGTGAGGCAAAAACTCAAACACCTTGGTTTCAATCTAAAACAGAAAACAAAAATAAAGAAAATGCTTAATCTAGACTTCTCACCCACTTAATCATTGTTGATCTAAATCAATACCCAGCAACGGCGCCAAAAACTTGATGGGTTGGAACCAAAATTCCAACACCAAAGACTCACCGGCAAGTGTACCGGATCGCATCAAGTAGTAAAACTCACTTAGAGTGAGGTCGATCGCATGAGGATTGATGGATCAAGCAACTTTAGTGGGTGATTAGTTTAGTCAAGCTAACATTGAAGTGAAATTTGATGGAATGTAGCCAACAGAAAGTAAATGGCAGTGAATTAAAAGTTGCAGAAAGTAAATGAGCAAAATCTTAAAGAGCAAGAAATGTAAATTGCAGAAACTTAAATGACAAGAAAGGTGAATTGCATGAAAAGTAAATGGGATGGGGTGCTGGAAATTAAAGAGAAGCACTAAACCAGTAACTTAGAGCAAGTGCAGAAAATGTAAATCAAGCTCACAGTCAACATCAAATGTAAAATGCGGAGGAATCTAGGAAAAGTAAAAGGAATTGGGTGTTGGAAATTAAAACTTCAACAAGAAAGTGTAAATAGCAATCAAATAGAGAAGTAAAAGATGCAATAACTTGCAATAGATCTAAACAGAAAAGGGAAATTGCTTGAAAAATCCAAAACAGCAAGAAAACTCAACTCAATTGTAAAATGAAGTTGAAGATCTCAGGGGATCAAAGAGACTAGAAAACAAGTCTAGATCTCAACCCCTTCCTTGATTCAGCAGAAAACAATTTGCAGAAGAAAGAGAGATGGAAGCAGTAAATGAAACTCAGATTTAATTCTCAATTCACTAAGATTATGCAGAAGAAGAACAAAGAGAAGTTTCAGATCAAGAATGAAACAGAATTCCTTCAATCCCAATCCAAAACTCAATTTCAAAAAGGAAAAATTAAAAGAGAGAGCTCTCTAGTCCTAATACTCCCTATTGGGGCCAGCCTCTTAATGAAATGGAATTGATGCCTTTATATAGGCTTTACAAAGTGAAAATGAAAATGAAAGTGAAATTAAAAACAAATTATAATTAAATGAAATTCCTATTCTAACTATCTCTTGTGCCTTTGAGTGATGATAATGGGCTTAGCTTGCTTTGGATTTGAGGAAGAATGGATCCGGATGGCCTTGATGGAATTGGGTTGAAGATAGCCTCTGTTGATTGCTCTTGGTGTTGAGAAGAAATCCGTTTACACTATGGACTTTGGAATCATTCACGTTTGAGTTAACGTTTGAGGCAAACGTTGACTCAAACGTCTTCGTGTGATGGCGTTATGCAGAACGGGTGGTTGCTGTCATTCACGTTTGAGGTCAAACGTGATCCTCCCCAAGGCAATCTTCAACCAACGTTTGACCTCACGTTTGAGGAAAACGTTAGCGCAAACGTGGCTCCTCTTCCAGGGTATTCTTAAGGCAACGTTTGACCCCACGTTTGAGGCAAACGTTGGCACAAACGTAAGCTCCTCCCAGGGTACTTCTTAAGCCAACGTTTGACCTCACGTTTGAGGCAAACATTGGTGCAAATGTTAGCTCCTCCCAGGGTACTTCTTAAGCCAATGTTTGACCCCACGTTTGAGGCAAACGTTGGCGCAAACTTTGAGCTCCTCCAAGCCCTTTTGGTCACCTTACTTGAATGCTTGCTGCCTTCGCTTTCATTAGCTTAGCTTTAATGAACACTAGCTTTGTTGGCATTACTAATACTTCATGCATGCTTGGTTCATGATTAATGCTAATGCATTAGCCAATTGGCTTTAATAATGTATGCATGTTTTCATTTAATGCCTTGGCAAAGTATTAAAATAATATCACTTGCATGCATTCTTTAAATTAATTCACCGAAGCATTAATTCTTTGATATTAATAATGTATTACATGCATGATTGATTAGTAATACCGTAAAGCTAATTAATAATGCCAATTAAATAATTCATGGTTCATGATGGCATGCATGCATGCTTTAATTGGTCGTGGTATTCTTGGTCATAGGCCACGCTTTTAAAAGCGTGGCCTAAGCCTCCAAAGTGTGCTCAATCTTTAAAGTGTGCCCAAAATTCTTCTTTTCTTCTTTTTAGCTTATTTTGTGCTCTTTTGCTTCTTTTTCTTCTTATTTCCTATAAAATTTATAGAATCAAAAGATCAAGGAAATATACCACTTAAGCACAAAAGAATGCAATATTTAAGCACTAATTATCAATTTCTTGTATGAAAAAGCATAGAAAAACATTACATGGTGACATGTCATCACTAACTACCCAAGAATTACCACTAAATGTCGGACATTATGACTCTAGTATCCTAGCAACTCAAACCACAAGCCACTAAGGTTGGCATTTTCACAAACACCTTGTATGCATAAAAGTAAAACATGGAAAATTGCAAAGTAAAATAGAAAACTATAACCAACTATCAACAAAACCAAATATAAACAAGTAATTAAGCATAAATAAGGCATGAAACATAAAATTCATTGATCAAAACTTCAAGAACACAAAATTTCAATAAGAACAAGTAACTTAAACCAAGGCAAATGAAAGTAAATGTGCTATAATTAGAGAGGAAATTGAGAGTACTTACAATAAAGATGAGCAAAATCAAAGATCAAAGCTTCTATAAAATGCTACAATGGAGATGGAAATTAAACCCTAAGAGAGCAAAGCTACACTACTCCTACTCCTACTCCTAATGCATTTTCTACCTAATCTAAACCTAATGAAAGCTTGTGTGTTAATATGTATTGAATCCCCCTTATATAGCACTCTAAATTCAACCTCAAGCCTCCAAAATTTGGGCCAAAAGCCCTCAGAAAATGCACAGCACGTGTTTTATTAACAAAATCACGTACAGGGACCTGTGCGGATGCACAGATGTGTGCGTCCGCACACTTGCCTGTTTTGGCTCCTGTGCGTATGCACAGGTACTTGTGCGCACGCACACCTTGCTGTGTGTGCTTTTCCTTGTTTTCTTCATGTTTTCTCCCTTGTACATGCTTTCTTCCACTTTTGGCTATCCATTCTTGCCTCTAAGGCCTGAAATCACTCAACGAACATGTCATGGCATCACATGGAATAAGAGTGGAATTAAATTGCTCATTTCAAGCACAAAATTGTATGTTTTCACATTTAAAATCAAATTAGGGATAAAACGCAAAAGTATGCTATTTTGGTGCTTAAGTGTGATTTCATATGCTAGAATCCAATCAAATCAAGCCAAAATACATCGGAAAATATGTACTCATCAATTCCCCCACACTTAAACAATAGCATGTCCTCATGCTAAACCAACAAAGAGAATGATCAAAAAGGGGTAATCGACTTATTAAATACAACTACCTATATGCATGCGAGTATGTATATACTATTTATACCTATATATCTATCTATAGTATCTATACGAAATTGGTGAAAACAAACAATCAAATTCCCAAGGCAAGTATAGACAATTAGGGCAAAGCAAGGGAATAATCCATTGCAACCAAAATCTAAAGAATTGACTCAACTCATCAAAAAGTGAAGCAGCTTGCAAGAATACATGATAAGAGGTATGGAAACATAGAGTTGAGTAATTGAACCCTCACTAGGTGTGTATACACTCTGATCACTCGGTGTTTAGGGTTTCAATCACTCAAGTCTCTTCTAATCATGCTTTTAAGGAATTGCTTTTCATCTAACAATCAACAAATATATATGATGCATGAATGCAAGTATCATGAGGTTTTTTAGAAGGTTGTAATGGGGTTGAGAGAAAGGTAGGATGAGTATATGGCTAAGTGGACTAAAGGATTGAATCTTTGATTAGCTCAAGTATCCAACTCAAACTATATCAATCAACCCACAAAAATTCATTCCAGTCACCCATTACTTCATTTCACACACATTCATGCCTTAGTTTCTATTCAAAACACATAGGCATTTCTTATTCATTTTTTTTCTTTGGGATAACTTTTGTCCCATATTATTACTATATTTCCTTTTTCTTTCATTTTTTTCTTTGACAAATGCATACGGTTAAAACAAATTGATACATGAATGTGCACCCATTTTCCAAATTTTTCAATAAGTACCCAAAACACAATTTTTTTCTCTACCAATGCTTCCTAAAATTTGCCCCACACTTAAATGACACACACTCCTCAACCTAAGCCAATCAAGGATACAATCCAAGATAAATTCATGGTTTTCCGCTTAAGGTTGTAATGTGGTGATATTACAAACAATGGGGTCAAATAAAGCTCAAAGGGGTTAACAAAGGTAGATGTAAGGGTAGGTCCATATGGATGAGTGAGTTTAATTCAAAGAAGGCCTCAATCATGCTAAATGCATTAAAACATCAAATATTGGAAATAAAGAATCAAGTAAAACTAAGATTACAATCATAGAAGAGATATAGCACTCAATGAACAAAATTGTGGTTATAATGTGTAACCACTCATTAAAGCTCAAACACTCACAAGGTATTTATTCTATCTCTCTTCTATGTTCCACAAAAATCATTCAAGCAAGTTTAAAAATACTTTTCCAAATCAATTCAATAGAATACCCTTGAACAAAATTATTGGAAATCTTTATTATTTTTCACCAAAATTATTCCTATATGTATGTATGTATATTGTGATGGATGCAAATTTTTCAAAATTTCCTAGTTCTTTCCTAATTTTCAACAAACAAAAACTAACATGAACAATTAGGATCAAAGTGAACTAGGTATATGCTATTCACATCATCCAATCACAACTTCTATCTATAAACTATATACCATGCAAAAATGCATAATGCAATAGCTATGGATAAACTAAGATGTATATATATATATATATATACTAAAATAAAATGCAATGCAACAGTAAAAAAAATCTCAATATCTACAAGAACATAATAAAAAGAAAACAAAAAATAAAGTGCAAACTGTTCGGAAAAGAAAGTTTTCACCCCAAAATGATGAATCCTCCCCCACACTTAAGCATTTCACGGTCCTCCGTGCATGAACATGATCCGGGGGGGAATGGATTTGAAGTGCTCCACCTTCAGGTGGCGGATGCGGGGGCTCGGGTTGTGTGAAAATCGCCAATGTCCAACGCATTCTTGGTGTCTCCATCCTCAGTGTCCTCCTCCTCCCCAGGTTCTTTGCCTTTATGTCTCATCCTCGAAAAGTATATATAAAGTATAATTAAAACTCATAGGCAAGTAGCACAAAAAGGTAAAGGAGAGAGTAAATAAGCACCTAATTGAGGAATTTTGCATAGTGGTGTGGAATACATACAACGGCTGGTAAAAGTGACATCCACCCAATCAAAAGGTAAGAATGAGTTCCTCAATTAAATGGCCTAAGATGCAAGCAATGAATGAGCATCAAATAAACAGAAGCAACTTAGGCAATTACAATAAGAGTAAATTAAATTTAGGAAATATTGGATATTGAAGGTGTGCAAGTGAAAGGGCAAAATTGATATAAGATAGCACAACAAACAATAACCAATGCAATGATGAAGAGAACTACCTATTCATCCTTAAGAATAATCAAATAATCACATGGGAAGGTGCTTGCTACAAAAAGTGACAAGTCTTGATAAGAATTGAGTCAAGTCAATCAAACAAATGCAAAGCATTAACAAGGAGCAAAAACCTTGTGATGTGATTATATTGACTTAAAGACCATGATGAACAAGCAATTCCATTCAATTCACTAAATTCAATATGTATTTGTTAAAAAATTACACCAAATAAGGGGCAAAAAGTCAATTTCTAGGTCAATTTGGTGCTTAGCAAATCAAAGCATTAAACAACAAGTATATTATTAAAAATATAACCATTCAACGGTGCACAATTCTTAATTAGAATGCCAAATACAGATATAGTCTAACACATATGGTAGCTACAACACATGCACTAAACAGAAAGTTCATTCAGGCATTATGTCAAACACATGGAGTACAGTGCACATGTTCATCAAATCCAAGCAAAAATTCAAGCATGAACAACCCATAAGTTAAAAGTTGAACACTTGCAAAGCAACAAACAGACAAAGGATTAAGAAAAATTTAAGCTAAATTACCAAAACTAAATAAAGAAGATGAGAATTAAGCAAGTAAATAAACATAACAAAGAAGAGTAAAACAAGTAAAGTGAAAAGACGAGGAGTATAAAAGAAAGGGATAGGTAACAGTGGCACTTGTGATAGCCGCTTCGAGGCTCACGGTGATTGAACTTCGCCGGAG
The DNA here is from genome assembly GCF_000816755.2 of Arachis ipaensis. NCBI lineage: Eukaryota > Viridiplantae > Streptophyta > Magnoliopsida > Fabales > Fabaceae > Arachis > Arachis ipaensis. The sequence continues at coordinate 80,650,849 of NC_029793.2, read as the reverse complement.
AAGAGAAGAAAGAAAGAAGAAAAAGAAGAGAGAAGAAGAAAAGAAAGAGAGAGAAGACCTGTGCGGACGCACAAGGTTAGGTGCGGACGCACGGAAGGGAAGATGAGGGGTATGTGCGCACACATTAACATGCGGGCGTTGCGAGCAGAAGATGTATCACAGCCCGTGCAGACGCACGGGGTCGCCTGCGGTCGCACAATAGGAGAAGGGGGTGGGTTCACATGCACAGTCTGTGCACGCGCTGCAACCAGAAGGGTTGTTTCAGGTTGTGCGTGCGCTCACGGCAGTGCGGGCGCTCAGGGTTGGTTTTTTTTTTAGAGGAACGGGACGTGTGCGGCCGCACGCATGGTGTGCGGTCACACAATATGAAAAAGTGGGTGGTGTACACACGCACACGCCGTGCGTGTGCTGCGAACAGAGGGAGTTTTGGGTACGTGCGGACGCACGTTTCTGTGCAGACGCACAGACACGAGAAAATAGGGGAGCGGTGTGCACGCACGATGCTGTGCGGACGCACAGGTCTCTGTTTCTGCAACAAAAATTTTGGCTCCAAGGTACCAAACTTGACATCCAAAACAGGTTTTGAAGTCCCAAAACATCATAAAACTCCATAAACACATTATTTCACCAGAATTAACTAACAACCATCAAAATAAAACTAACCAACCAAGAAACATAACCAATTTATTCATGAAATAAAAGCTAAAAGAGAAAAAGTTAGAAGGATATTACCATGGTGGGGTGTCTCCCACCTAGCACTTTGGTTTATAGTCCTAAGTTGGACTTTTGAGTGAAGCTTGTGTCATGGTGGCTTATGCTTGATGACAAGTCATCTTAGCCCATTTTAGCTAGTCTTTTTCTTTAGTTTTCATTAGAATTATGCACTTTCTTGAGCTACAAGCAAGCTAATTGAGTAGATTTTCATGATTCCCTTGATTGAACCAACCATATGTGAATTCATGCCATTTCATGAGGTTTTGAGCTATAATTGTTGCATATTGTGGAAGATTGAATACCTCATGATTTTGAGCAAAGCTTTGATTAGTTTGGTTGATCAATGATAGGTGAAGAAGGCTTGGAGAAAGGTTGAAGCAAAGAGGAATGGCTAGGAGTGAAGAGAGGACATTTTTGCTTTCAATTTCATTTTACATTGGTCTTGGATCTTGGATTGGAGAATTGAAGAATTTCTGTTTCAATCTCAATCTTGGATCTCTCTGTTTCTTTATTTTACTGTTAATTGAATTTCATTTCCGGTTCATTGCTCTTCATCTCTTTTCTTTGCAATTTACAATTCCCTTGCTATTGTTCTTGTTGGATCTAGGAAGGCATTGAGATCTAGACTTAGTTTTCTAGTCTCTGGGTCCTGAGATCTTAACTTTCCATTTCAATCCTCTATTTACTGCTTTCTTATGTTCATTTACTTTCCTGTTTCATATCCGGTTCAAATCCAATTCCCTTTACCTCTTCTGTTTAATGCAATTCAATTTTTCCTTGTTTAAATTCTGCAAATCCACATCCCAATCCCCTTTACATTTCAAGCAATTTACATTTCTTGCACTTTAAG
>NC_029793.2:80647951-80648341 GCF_000816755.2 Arachis ipaensis | reverse complement strand
TGAGTTTTTATTACTTGATACGACCCGGTGCACTTGCCGGTTAGTTTTGTGATGTTTTGTGAGGATTCGTTTCTCATCAAAATATCTCATCAAGTTTTTGGCGCCGTTGCCGGGGATTGACTAGATTGACAATGATTAAGTGAGGTGGTGATCTAGATCAAGCATTTTTTTTTTCTGTTTCTTTAATCTTTGACTTGCACACTAACTGTTTGAGACTTTGTCTCTACTAACCCCCACTGCACTCAAGCTACAGAATGCTCTGTGCATCTTTGCTGTTTTGGTTGTATGACATGAAACAGGAGAGAGTTCTCCACCTCTGGAATTTCTGAAGAAGGGCACCAAGAAATGGAGGAGACCGGAAGGAAGTCCATAGTGAGAGGAGAAAATCAA
>NC_029793.2:80606973-80647462 GCF_000816755.2 Arachis ipaensis | reverse complement strand
ATTGTTCTTCATCTCTTTTCTTTGCAATTTACAATTTCCTTGCTATTGTTCTTGTTGGATCTAGGACGGCATTGAGATCTAGACTTGGTTTTTCTAGTCTCTGGGTCCTGAGATCTTAACTTTCCATTTCAATCCTCTATTTACTGCTTTCTTATGTTCATTTACTTTCCTGTTTCATATCCGGTTCAAATCCAATTCCCTTTACCTCTTCTGTTTAATGCAATTCAATTTTTCCTTGTTTAAATTCTGCAAATCCACATCCCAATCCCCTTTACATTTCAAGCAATTTACATTTCTTGCACTTTAAGTTTCTGTCATTTAATTTCTTGTTCTTTAAGTTTCAGCAATTTACTTTCCCGCTCTCTTTAATTTCATGCAATTTACATTCTGCAATTCACAAATCACCCAACCAACACTTGATTCGCTTGACTAAATCAACCACTAAGCTAAAATTGCTCAATCCTTCAATCCCTGTGGGCTCGACCTCACTCCCGTGAGTTTTTATTACTTGATACGACCCGGTGCACTTGCCGGTTAGTTTTGTGATGTTTTGTGAGGATTCGTTTCTCATCAAAATATCTCATCAATGCTTCCACTCATCCTTGAGTCGCCACCCATGTTTGTTCTTCAAGAATCCTCTGAGATCCCAAATGAAGTACCTTAAACTCTCAAACAACCTCAAGCATGAATTTGGGATCTACAATTGTTAGTTGCGGAGTAGTATGCTCGAATCCCACACTTTGGTTTCTCTATCACCCTCTTGTTGACTTTCACTTGTACCCTTAGGTGAACAACCTCTTGAAGCACCTTTGAAGCACCCACTCAAGCGTTGGATTCCTCCAAAGTGGACCTTGCACCATTTATGCTTTGAATTCACATGGCAACCAACATCCTTTCCTTCACCATTTAACATTCCAAGAAGTACCTTTAGTTGATAATCCGTTTCCAAGAGAGCAAATTGATCCGGACCTATGAAGTTCATTGAGGATATTGGTACCCACTCAATTTGTCCTTGGGGTGGAGTTACCCTATTAAGCTCTTGCACAATTGCTTCCTGATAAACCATTATTTTATGATTTATATTGTGTTTAATTGAGTGGTTTTATCAAGTCTTTACCTACTTATTCATATAGATTGAATGATTTTATAATTCCTTCCTAGTATTGTTTATGGTTGAAAACTTGCTTCCTAGAAAACTTTAATTAGAATATTTTAATTCTCCTTTATACCATTCGATGTCGTGATCCGTGTGTTAAGTGTTTCAGGCTTCATAGGGCAGGAATGGCTCAGAGAATAGAGAGGAAGCTTGCAAAATTGGAAGAAACACAAGAAACCAAGGAGATGACCAGCAAATACTGATGCGATCGCATGGCTCACGCGAGTGCGCGAAATGAAGAAATCACAGCGACGCGAACGCGTGCCTGACGCAAACTCATGGATTGGAGTCTGCACGAATGACGCGAACGCGTAGACGACGCGAACGTGTGACAAGGAAAATTGCTGAAAGACGCAAACGCGTTGACGACGCGTACGCGTGACCTGTGCGATCTGCAGAAATAATAGAATACGCTGGGGGCAATTTCGGGCCGCGTTTTGACCCAGTTTTCGGCCCAAAAACACAGACTAAAGCTAGGAAACATACAGAGACTCAATACGCATCCACACACATTCAGATACATCGATATTAGGATTACTTTTAGTTTTAGATCTGAATCTAGATTAGCTTTACATTGATAGTTTATGCTTTTGCTTTGGATTTTAGATGCTGACGAGTTATTACCTCCGTTGAAGACACTACTTTAGCTTGTTTCCTTATTCCTTTACTCTTTTCATGTTGATCATTGACCCTATTCAATTAAGTATGTTGCATTTTGGATTTATTAATATATAGAGTTACTTTTATTTTTAATTATTTTTAAATCTCTATTTTATTTCATCTAATTATGTCTTCTTATATTTTTATGAGTATTAATTCAATGTCAATGGAGTAGATTTTCCACTTGACATGGGGTTGATTAAGAGGGGACACTTGAGTTGGAATGCTCAAGTGCTTAGTTAAATTGGATGTTGTTGGCTAATTCTATACCTACTAACACTAGACCTTCCCAAGGGAGAGGACTAGGATTTGCGGGTAAGAGTTAGCTCAATCACTTGACTTTCCTTTATTTAGTAAGGGTTAACTAAGTGAAAACAACAACCTCTTTACACTACACTTGAGAAGATTCCAACAAGGATAGAACTTCCAATTAATCATTCCCCCAGTCAACGCTTTTTATTTAGGATATCAATAATTATTCTTAGTTTATTTTTATTGTTTTAATTTATAATTAATTTTACTCATTATCAAAACTCAACTTTTCTGGAAAACTTCTAGTTAATAAAATAGCACGCTTTCCTACAACTCGTTGGGAGACGACCTGGGACTCATACTCCCAGTATTTTTATTTCTAAAATTTGTGACAACCCTTTTTACATTGGTGAGGCAGACTTTAGCTGGTTAAGGGCTATACTTGCAACGCATTTCTCTTATTAAGATTCTCTTAATTGGTCTAACTTCTGCCACGCACCAATTTTTGGCGCCGTTGCCGGAGAGTTGTAATAGTGTGCTAGATTATTAATTAATGTACATATTTTATTTTTATTTGCACATTTTATTATTATTTTGTTACCATGAGCTATATGTCTTTCTCATTGAATGACGCATTCATTGCCTGATCCGAGCTTAGCCACTTTTGATCCTGAAATTGAAAGAACTCTTTCACGTATTAGGCGAGCTCGACGTCGGTTAGCCTCTGAGGGTTGTGAAGTGATTGTTATCGATTCACCAGTCTCATCTGAGGGCGAATCTGAACCGCCCTCTGAGAGCGAGACAAGATCCTTTACTACTGATCCTGTTGATTCACGTGCAGGTAACATGGCTGAACCTAGGAGAATTACTCTCCAAGAAGCTGGAGCCCCAGATTTTACACTGCAACCTTATCAAGTGCATCATCCAAATCTGGCTGTAGATTTTGAATTGAAGACTGCACTAATCAACTTGATGCCCAAGTTTCATGGCTTACCTGCTCAAGAGCCTATTAAGTACCTTAGGAATTTCCAGACAGCCTGTTCTACTGTCAGGCATAATGGTGCAGATGAAACTTCTATTCTGTTAACTGCCTTCCCGTTTTCTCTTGAGGGAAAAGCAAGGGAGTGGTACTATTCCCAACCTGAAGCGACCGTTACCAACTGGGATACACTCAGGAGAGAATTTTTGGAAAAGTACTTTCCAGCTGAAGTCACAGATAGACTGAGAAAAGAGATCTCCTGCATTGTTCAAGGTGACTCAGAGACTCCCTATGAATACTGGGAGCGTTTTAAGAACCTTCTAGACGCATGCCCCCATCACATGATTGACAGACTAGTGTTGATCAGCTACTTCACTCAAGGCATGAACCCCCCAAGATAAGACTACACTGGATGGTGCTAGTAATGGGTCTATGAAAAAGTACAAGACCGCAGATGATGTATGGCAACTGATCAGCGACTTAGCTGAATCCACTAGGAATCAAAGGCAGAGGTGCAACCACTCAAAAGCTGTTGCAGAGGTTTCCTCTAGCATTGAGACTACTGCTCTTACACAGAGCATATGTGAAATGACCAACCTACTGAAGCAAATGCAGTTGAACTAACAACAACAAGCTCAGCCTCACCCACCACAACAGAGCCAACAGTTATTTCCCCAAAGAGTATGCAGAATCTGTACTGATTATAGTCATTATATTGATGAATGTCTGCAGCTCCAACAGGAAGACAACACTGTGGCAGCTACTCATAACTTCTATGACTGCCTGAATCAAGGATACAATCAACAAGGCGGCAATTACAACCAAGGTGGAAACCATAACCAAGGATAGCAGGATAACTCCAATCAAAGTTGGAGAGATAATTCTAACCATAATTGAAGGGACAACTATAACAGAGGAGGCAGAGATAACAATGGAAACCAGAGGTAGAATAACAACAACAGACATCAGAATTAGAACCAGCCTTACAGAGCACCTCACCTAAGACAATCTCAAGGATTACAGCACAACCAACAATAGGTTCCTCGGATCACTTATTTGAATTCCTCATCAAATGACGAGATGCTCCGTTCTCTTGCACAAGGACAGCAAGACATGCAGACGCAGCTGAACTCTACTTTAAATGGTCTGACTGCCACTTTACAAGCTCTCGTCTCCCGGTTAGATTCATCACCTAATTCCACCAATCAACCTTCAAGCTCCGGTGGAATTCCTTCTCAACCCCTACCTAATCCCACGGGTGGCATCAATGCCATCACTTTAAGGTCCGGAACCACACTGCAGAAGAGGAACCAGGAGGAGCCAAGCTCCCCAGAACACGTCCCAACTGAGGATGTGGTGGAAGTGGAAGATGCTGAAGAGGAAGAGGACGTACAAAATATAGTTGAAGAAGAAGCAGCTCAACCACAGAATGAAACACCAAAGGATGCAGAAGCTGCAAGTAACGCCCTTCCTATCCCATTCCCACAACTTGCAACGAAGCCCAGAAAGCAGATGGAACTTGATCCCAAAATGGTAGAAATATTCCAAAAGGTTGAGGTAACTATTCTCCTTTTTGATGTTATTCAGCAGGTACCTAAATATGCAAAGTTTCTAAAGGATTTGTGCATACATAAAGATAAAATTAATGAATTAGAAACTATTCCTTTAGGTAGTTCTATATCTGCTTTAATGGGAGTTATACCTGAAAAATGTAGTGATCCAGGTCCATGTATGGTTAATTGTACCATTGGAGGTATGATATTTTCTGACTATATGTGTGATTTAGGAGTGTGTGTTAGTATAATGCCATTGTCTATATATGATACTTTGAGGCTCCCTCCCTTAAAAAGGTCGGCAGCTCGTTTTGTGTTAGCAGATAAAAGCATTATTATAGTAATTGGAATTGCTGAAGATATATTAGTGAGCATTAAGGGGCTCACATATTTCCATTGACTTCTATATCCTGGAAATGCCCCCTAATGACGCAGGAAGACCATCATCAATCCTGCTTGGAAGACCATTCCTGAAGACTTCAAAGTTCAAGCTAGATGCATTCTCAGGAACTTACTCCTTTGAGATAGATAGCAGAATAGTGAGTTTTAGTTTAAATGAAAATATAAAGCATCCTCCGGAAGATCATTCTATCTTCCAGTGCGACATTATTGATAAAACTGTAGCTGAAGTTCACCAGGAAGCATTAGAAGAGAAGTACATGGAGCTAGGTCTAAGTGTGGGGACACTTTCTGAAAACAATGAAGACCTTTTGCCATTATCACCAGCCCCGGATGATCCAGAACCTATCCAAGAGCCTAAATTAGAATTAAAGCCCCTTCCTTCAAACCTAAAGTATGCTTATCTTGAGGATAAGCAAAAATTCCCAGTTATCATTGTACGGGAACTCACCTCTCAACAAGAAGAGCAACGGCTCAATGTGCTGAGAAAACATAAGAAAGCAATTGGATGGAGCTTGGCGGATATAGTAGGCATCAGCCCTCAAGTTTGTGAGCACAGAATATTCTTAGAAGATGGAGCAAAGGCTGTCCGTCAACCTCAAAGAAGATTGAATCCTACCATCTTAGAAGTTGTCAAGAAAGAAGTAACCAGACTACTTGAAGCAGATATCATTTACCCCATCTCAGACAGTGAATGGGTCAGTCCAGTACAAGTGGTGCCCAAGAAGTCTGGAGTCACAACAATAAGAAATGAACATGGAGAGTGATAAACTACTATTTTATGGTTTATCTTGTGCTCAATTGAGTGGTTTTTATCAACTCTTTACCCACTTATTCATACTATTTGCATGGTTTTACATCTGCCTTCCTAATTATGTGCTTTGATTGAAAATATGCTTCTTTGGCCTTAAGTTCCCTATGTTTAAACCTCTCTTATTACCATTAGATGCCTTGATATGTGTGTTAAGTGATTTCAGAGATTGCAGGGCAGGAATGGCTCAAAGGATGGAAAAGAAGCATGCAAAAGTGGAAGGAATACAAGAAGTTGGAGAAATTGCTAAGCTGTCCAGCCTGACCTCTTCGCACTCAAACAGCTATAACTTTAGCTACATAGGTCCAAACGATGCGGTTCTAGTTGCGTTGGAAATCTAACGTCCGGGGCTTCGATTTAATATATAATATGCCATAGTTTCTCTGATTCTAGGCGACGCGAACGCGTGCTCCACGCGAACGCATCGCAGTGACGAAAAATAGCGTGGCAGATTTCTTCTCCAGCGATTTCTGGGCTGTTTTCGACCCAGTTTTCGGCCCAGAAAACACAAATTAGAGGCTATAAAGTGGGGGAATCCATTCATTTATAATCATAAGCTCATAATTCATAATTTTTAGTTTTAGATGTAGTTTTTAGAGAGAGAGGTTCTCTCCTCTCTCTTAGGATATAGTTTTAGGATTTAGGATTATTTCTCCTTCATCACAGGTTCAATGTTCCTTTAATTTATGTTTCTACTTTTATTTTATTGCTTTAATTGATATTTATCTTTTCAATTTAGCTTATAAACCTTTCCATGTTAGATTTGAATTTATGTTTAGACGTAATTTGATGTGTTTCAGATTTCTGAATGCTTTTAATTTAATTTAGAATTTTCTCTTTTGGTTTTGGTTGAGTCATTGGAGACTCTGGAGTTATCAAACTCATTGTTGATTGAAAATTGGAATTCTTCAAGAATTAATTCGAGTTCTAATAACACTAGCCTTTCCCAAGGAAAGACTAGGACCTGAGGAATCAACATTAATTCATCCACTTCACTTACCTTCATAGTTAGAGGTTAACAAAGCGGGAGAAAAATTCAATTCTCATCACAATTGATAAGGATAACTAGGATAGGACTTCTAGTTCTAATACCTTGCCAAGAGTTTATTTTATTATTACTATTTTATTTTTCTTGTCATTTAACATACTGGTTCCTTACTTTCAAAACCCCCAATTTACAAGACTTATAACCAATAATAAGAACATACTTCCCTACAATTCCTTGAGAAGACGACCCGAGATTTAAATACTTCGGTTATTAATTTTAAAGGGGTTTGTTACTTGTGACAACCAAAACGTTTGTAAGAAAGGACTTTTGTTGGTTTAGAAACTATATCTGCAACGAGGATTTATCTGCGAATTTCTAGACCACGCAAAAGCTCTCTCTTCAAAATGGTGCCGTTGCCGGGGAATTGCAAACGTGTGCCTTATTATTGGTTATTGTAAATATTTGCTTTTTGCCTATTTATTTGTTTTTTTTTTAAATTTCAGATTTTGATTTTAAAATTTTTATCTTATCTTATCTTAGTTTTAAATTTCAAAATTCAACTTTTTTTCAAAAATATCTTTTTCAAAATCTTCTCTTATCTTATTTCAAAATCAAATTTCAAATTTTAAAAATTCAAATTTCAAAACTTAAAATTCAAAATTTCAAAATTCAAAATTAAAAATTTTAAAAACCTTTTATTTACTTTATTTACTTTATTTTATTTTATTTTATTTTATTTTTCTTGTTTATTTTTTTTTAATTTTTATTTGATATTATGAGTTCTCACCCCCATCGCTTTGAGTTTGGTTCTAAATTTGTTGAAGGGAATAGAAGCTATAACAGGAAAATGCATCAAGATCTAAGCAATCAAAGATGGATGGAGCCAAGAGGCCTTGATCAACCCTTTAGGCAACAACACCCTCCAAGATACCATGGGAAAAGACCGCTCTACAATCTTCGTGTTCTTCTTCAAGGGCAAGCAAAGATAGAAAATGGCGTACTGGAACTCACTACTGCCGCGACTGAGGTAGTAAATTTAATAGGTTCCCAAGATCTGAGAACTCAAAGTACTCCCATGGCTGCATGTGGAGAATCAAAAGAAGAGCGTAGTATGAAGGAAACACTAGAAACTCCGGTGGACAATGAGGAGCATGGCTTTGTATTGGAACAATTGGAGGAAGCCATAATCATTGAAGAGGAAGAAGTGGTTGAAGACTTAGGAGATGCTGAACCTCCTTGGGAAAGTCAAGACATAGAGCCTCCTTCAAAGACGTTTAAAATTGATGTTGAAGAGGGTATACAACCTCCAAGACATATCATGGTTGAAGACTTTGAAGAGGTTGATCAAGAGATGGATTCAATCATTGATGAATTCTTATCCGCAATTGAATCCTCTCCCATTGAACTTGACATGGAGATGGAAGAAGAAAAAGCACAACCTCCCACACTCTTGGTGAACAATGAAGAAGAGATTGAATTGGAAGACAGCTACCAAGAGGAAGAGGTTGAAATTGAAGAAGCTTGCAAAGAGGTGAAAGCTGTTAAAGAAGAGCCCAGGGGAATGGAGCTGGAAATTACCATGCCAAAGCTGTCGGAGACCTCTCCCCCAAAGCCATCACCATCCATCCCTTCATTCAAGTGGGTAAATCTCTCATCTCTAAGCTTAATTAGCTCACTTGAATATGCTTTGCTTGAAACAGATGGTCAGCTCAGAGCTCTTTGTGGCATTAAGCGTAAGAGGAAGATGGTTAGTGGTTGGAGTTATCAAGCAAGGTTCAACATGGTTGTGTGCTCAAAGTTTAAATACAAGGGTTGGTGTAAAGCTCAACTGAATGGGTCTAGCAAGTTGTTTGGCCGCTTTAGTGAGAATTCAAATTGCGTGCCACCCGGATGGAATCATGATGATCAACAAGAAGACAGGTGCAAAAGCAAGGTTTGGGACCCCGGAATTCAGTCTAGAAATCAACACTCTTGGGGCCTTGTCACTTGCTTTAACTTACTTGAAGGCTTTCTGCGCCTAGTTTGGGATCCTGGAGGCCATTGGAATTACAAACATTGGTGGAGATTCCTGGATGAGTTCAAGCACAAGTCGCCATGACAAGGAGCTCACCAAATGTCCAACTTAAGGACTTTAACTAAAAGTGCTAGGTGGGAGACAACCCACCATGGTATGATCGTCCCTTTTTCAGTTTTAATTCTAGTCTGTTTTACTTGTTTTTGAGTTTTGATTGGACCTGGAGTCATGCATAACATTCATATTAGCATTGCATTCTGCATACTGCATTTTTATAAAAAAAAATTATTATTATTTTGCACGCGACGCGACAGCGTCGATGACGCGTTCGCGTCATATGTGCCTCAAGGAAGAAAAGAAATTTAATAGAGAGTCACGCGACAGCGTGGCTGGAGGCGTGCCTTTGGCAAAACTTGATCCACGCGACCGCGTCGCTGACGCGTTCGCGTGGTTTGCGAAATAGCCTCCCCATTTAATAATAGATCAATGCACATGTGATAAAAAATTAAAGAGGATTTGGTACATGAGTATGGGAACTATAAAAAAGTGGGAATTTTGGGTAGCTAAGTATGAATTTAAAAATATATAGAGTGTGTATATAGGTGAGAGCTTAGGTTAGTCAAGGATTCAATTTATAGCTCACTTAGCCATATATATACCCTCACCCTTACCTTAGCCCCATTACAACCTTGAAAAGACCTCATGATGTTTGCATTGGTACATTAAATACTTGTTGATTGGTTAGATGAAGAACAAGGTTTAGAAAGCATAATTAGAGAAGAGTAGAGTGAATTACCCTATACACTTGAGAGATTAGAGTGCATATACACTACCAGTGAGGGTTCAATGCTTGATTCTATGTTCCCTGCTTTCATGAGCTATCTTCTTACAAGTTTACTTGTCTTTTATTGTATATTTTAAATTAGTGAAATCTGATTTATAATTGTCTTGGAGAATTTATTTACTTTTAACCAAGTAGGTAGAAACATTTTGCATGTAGTTGAATTCATACAGATAGGTTGCATTTCATACATTCTACCATTCCTCTACACTCCTTTATAGCTTCTCTTGAGCTTAGCAACAGGACATGATAGTGTTTAAGTGTGGGGAGGTTGATAAACCACTATTTTATGGTTTATCTTGTGCTCAATTGAGTGGTTTTTATCAACTCTTTACCCACTTATTCATACTATTTGCATGGTTTTACATCTGCCTTCCTAATTATGTACTTTGATTGAAAACATGCTTCTTTGGCCTTAAGTTCCCTATGTTTAAACCTCTCTTATTACCATTAGATGCCTTGATATGTGTGTTAAGTGATTTCAGAGATTACAGGGCAGGAATGGCTCAGAGGATGGAAAAGAAGCATGCAAAAGTGGAAGGAATACAAGAAGTTGGAGAAATTGCTAAGCTGTCCAGCCTGACCTCTTCGCACTCAAACAGCTATAACTTTAGCTACAGAGGTCCAAATGATGCAGTTCTAGTTGCGTTGGAAAGCTAACATCCAGGGCTTGGATTTGATATATAATATGCCATATTTGCTCTGACGCTAGGCGACGCAAATGCGTGCTCCACACGGACGTGTCGCAGTGACAAAAAACAGCGTGGCAGATTTCTTCTCCAACGATTTCTGGGTTGTTTTCGACCCAGTTTTCGGCTCAGAAAATATAAATTAGAGGCTATAAAGTGAGGCAATCCATTCATTCATAATCATAAGCTCATAATTCATAATTTTTAGTTTTAGATGTAATTTTTAGAGAGAGAGGTTCTCTCCTCTCTCTTAGAATTTAGTTTTAGGATTTATGATTATTTTTCCTTCATCACAGGTTCAATGTTCCTTTAATTTATGTTTCTACTTTTATTTTATTGCTTTAATTGATATTTATCTTTTCAATTTAGCTTATAAACCTTTCCATGCTAGATTTGAATTTATGTTTAGATGTAATTTGATGTGTTTCAGATTTTTGAATGCTTTTAATTTAATTTAGAATTTTCCCTTTTGGCTTTGGTTGAGTCATTGGAGACTCTGGAGTTATCAAACTCATTGTTGATTGAAAATTGGAATTCTTCAAGAATTAATTCGAGTTCCAATAACTCTAGCCTTTTCCAAGGGAAGACTAGGACCTGAGGAATCAAAATTAATTTGTCCACTTAACTTACCTTCATGGTTAGAGGTTAACAAAGCAGGAGAAAAATCCAATTCTCATCACAATTGATAAGGATAAATAGGATAGGACTTCCAGTCCTAATACCTTGCCAAGAGTTTATTTTATTATTACTATTTTATTTTTCTTATCATTTAACATACTGGTTCCTTACTTTCAAAACCATTTTACTTTATTCTATTTTTATTTTTGTTAATAACTCTTCTCATAATCTCTGCATATTGCTGCATATAGCCTGCATTTGCATTTGCATACTGCATATAAAAAAGTCGCACGCGACGCGTAAGCGTCGCTGACGCGTAAGCGTCGCTGACGCGTAAGCGTCGCTGACGCGTAAGCGTCGCTGACGCGTAAGCGTCGCTGACGCGTCCGCATCATGGGTGCATTAAGAAGAAAAGAGAATTGAACAGAAAGTCACGTGAAAGCGTGGCTGGAGGCGTCCCTTAGGCACAACCATGTCCACGCGACCGTGTCGCTGACGCGGCCGCATCATTTTGGAAAATATCCTCCCAGGCGTCCCATCACGTTATGATGGAGCTGGGCTGGAATGATGCTGGAAGCACCAGTCCCATCACGTGACCGTGTGCCCCACGCGGCCGCGTCGTCCTCAAAATCTGGCCATTCACGTGATCGCGTCACCCACGCGAACGTGTCACCCAGAATTTTGGCAGAATGAGTTTGAAACAGAGAGTCGCGCAAACGCGAGGCTGCTCTCGCGCCACTCGCACAAATCAAGTCACGCGACCGCGTGACCCACGCGTCCACGTCACTTGAAGAACATCACACACCACGCGACCGCGTGACCCACGCGTCCGCGTCACATGCGGCGCACAGATTATCCAGATCAGCTAAATATCATATCTTTTCTTCTCCAAATCCTAATTTTTCTTTTTCCCTTCTTATTTCTTTCTTCTCTCTTCTTCATTCTCTCCTCCTTCTCATTTTTTTACTTTCTCCTCCCTTATTTTTCACATCCATTATCAAGGTTCTTTTCTTTCTTTCTTTACCTTTTACTTTTCCTTTATTATTTTTATTTATGTTTTCTTTTTTTTATACTTTCATTATCTATATTTTCCTTTTCTTTCTTTTTCTTTTTATTCCTTTAATTAGTGTTAGAAATTTTAAATTGGGTAATTATTTTCTTCTATATTTTGCTTGTGAGTCTATTAAGGAATTGTTTGACAATTAATATTACTTCTTAAAGGGTTGCTTGCATGTTCAAATTCCTACTTTCAATAACATATTTACCATACATGCTATGTGTTTGTGAAAAAGCCCGTATGGCATTACGCATTATTTTAAATCTTTCTATTCTACTATTCTGATGCCTGTTTTTCACAAAACCCCTTTTATATTTTATTAATTAAAAATTATTGTCAATACAAACAGATTATTAGTTTGAAAGGCTTGGTAATCTAACTTGGACATTGAAGGCTTGATCTATGCTACTCATGCCTTTGCCGGCATGCCAATAAACATCTTGCATTTAATTGCCATCAGATGCACTTGCTTTATCACCTTTGATGAACTTTTCACATGTAGTCTAAACCATGTGTTAACGACATCTTTCTTTACCGTGCATTGATTATCACCCTTAATGTTCGCTCCCTTGCTCGAACCCTTAGCTTTACATGTTACTTTCTCTATCCTTTTTCAGGATGGCCACCAAGAAAGGCAAGGAGAAAGCTACTCCCAAACCACCAGCAAGGAGAGGAACCAAAAGAGCATTAGTGGAAGAGCCATCTTCAACAGTGGTGAAACCCTCAACAAAATGAATCAAGAGAATCATTAAGGTCGATGAAAAAGAAAAAGCCTTTCCAGTAAAGGACACAACGTGGTTTACTAACCGCTACTGTGAGTAGATGTTCCCCATCCTGGCAGCAAGAAACTACAACAATGAGCACCTTCTCATCCTCCCAACCAACATTGCTAAAATTCATACTCCCAGTATTTTACAATGAGCACTTTCTGTAACTCGTTGGGAGACAACTTGGGATTCATACTCCCAGTATTTTAATTTTAATTTTGTGACAACCCTTCTAAATTGATAAGTGGATTTTTGGTAGGTTAAGAACTGTACTTGCAACGTATCTCTTATAACAATTTCTTAACTCGTCAATTTTCGCCATGTCAATTTTTGGCACCGTTGCCAGGGAGCTGCAATAGAGTGCTAAGTTATTGATTGGATTTTATTTATTTGCATTTTATTTTATTTTGCTACTATGAGCTGCATGTTTCTTTCGTTAAATGACGCGTTCACTTCCTGATCCAAGCTTGCCAGTATTTGATCCTGAGATTGAAAGAACTATCTCACGAACAAGGCAAGCTCGGTGTCGGTTAGTCCTCTCTGAGGGCGAAGCTGAAATATCACTTGAGGAAGAAATAAGCTCCCTTTCTGCTGATTTGGTTAATTTACGTGCAGGTGACATGGCAGCACCTAGGAGAATTACTATCCAGGAGGCTGGAGCCTCTGATTTTACAATGCAACCGTTTCAAGAGCATCACCCAGCAGTGGCTACAGACTTTGAAATAAAGACTGCACTGCTCAATTTGATGCCTAAGTTTCATGGCTTACCTGCTCAAGAGCCTATCAAGCACCTGAGAGATTTCCAAGCAGCCTGTTCTACTATCAGGCGTGATGGTGCAGATGAAACTTCTATTCTGTTGAAAGCTTTCCCGTTCTCTCTTGAGGGAAAGGCGAGAGAGTGGTACTACACTCAACCCGCAGCAACTGTTTCTGACTGGGATACACTTAGAAGAGAATTTTTGGAAAAATTCTTTCCAGCTGAAGTTACAAATAAACTGAGGAAAGACATTTCCATGATTGTTCAAGACGAATCCGAGACTCTCTATGAAGTATGCCCTCACCATATGATTGACAAGATAGTGTTGCTTGGCTACGTCACACAGGGCATGAGGCCCCAAGATAAGACCACATTGGAAAATGCTAGCAATGGGTCTATGAAAAAGTACAAGACCACTGATGAGGCATGGCAATTGATCAGCGACTTAGCTGAATCTACTCGGAATCACAGGCAGAAACAAGGTCGTTCAAAAGCTGTTGTAGAAGTATCCTCTAGCAGAGAGACTGCTGCTCTGACTCAGAGTATATGTGAGATGACCAACTTACTGAAGCAGATGCAGTTGAATCAACAACAAGCTAAGCAAGCTCAACCTTCTCCACCACAGCAAAGCCAACAGTTAGTCCCACAGAGAGTGTGCAGAATTTGTGCTGATTATAGCCATTATACTGATGAATGTCCGTAGCTCCAGCAAGAAGACAACACTGTGGCAGCCACTCATAACTTCTTTGACCGTCCCAATCAAGGATACAATCAAGGTGGTAACTACAACCATGGATGGCAGGACAATTCGAACCAAGGTTGGAGAGATAATTCTAACCAGGGCTGGGGGACAACAATAACAGAGGAGGCAAAGACAATCAGGGAAATCAGAGGTGGAATAATAACAACAACAGGTAGCAGAACCAGAACCAGCCTTACAGAGCACCTCACCTGAGGCAATTCCAAGGATCACAGCACAACCAACAGCAGACCTCTCAGATCACTTGCCCTTCTTCATCTTCTAATGATGAGTTACTACAATCTATTGATCGGAGACAACAGGCCATGAAAAATAACCTTACTTCTACTCTAAATGGTCTGAACTCTACCTTGCAAGCTCTTGTCTCACAGATTAGATCAATGAATAACTCCAATAACCAGCCTTTGAGCTCTAGTAGAATCCCCTCTCAACCATTACCCAATCCAAAGGGTGGCATTAATGCCATCACCCTAAGGTCCAGAACCACATTTCAAGAGAGGAATCAGGAAGAGCCAAACCCACCAGAACACGCCTCAGCTGAAGAGGTAGTGGAAATAGAAGATGTTGAGGAGGAAGAAGATATACAGGACATGGCTGAAGAAGAAGAAGCTCAATCACAGAAAGAAGCACCAAAGGGCACAGACACTGTAGAAAACGTCATTCCTATTCCATCTCCACAACTTGCAAGGAAGCCCAGGAAGCAGTTGGAACCTAATCCCAAAATGGTAGAAATATTCAAAAAGGTTGAGGTAACTGTTCCCCTTTTTGATGTTATTCAACAGGTACCTAAATACGCAAAGTTTCTAAAGATTTATGCATACATAAAGACAAAATTAATGAATTAGAAACTATTCCTTTAGGTAGTTCCATATCTGCTTTAATGGGAGGTATACCTGAAAAGTGTAGTGATCCAGGTCCATGTATGGTTAATTGTACTATTGGTGGTGTGGTATTTTCTGACTGCATGTGTGATTTAGGAGCATGTGTAAGTATAATGCCTTTGTCTATATATGATATTTTGAGGCTCCCTCCCTTAAAAAGGTCGGCAGCTCATTTTGTGTTGGCAGATAAAAGCATTATTACAGTGGTTGGAGTTGCTGAAGATGTATTAGTGGGCATTAAGGGGCTCACATTCCCCATTGATTTTTATATCCTGGAGATGCCCCAAAATGACTCAGAGAAGTCACTATCAATCCTACTCGGAAGACCATTCCTGAAGACTTCGAAGTTCAAATTTGATGCTTTTTCAGGAACATACTCTTTTGAAATAGACGGCCGAGTAGTAAGCTTCAATCTGAATGGAGTTATGAAGCACCCTCCAGAAGATCATTCTATCTTTCAGTGTGACATCATAGATGAAACCGTGGTTGAAGTTCACCAGGAGGAGTTCGAAGAGAAGTACATAGGACAAGGTCCGAGTGTGGGGACACTTTCTGAGGACAATGAAAGTACTTTACCATTGTCACCAACTCCAGACAATCCAGAGCCTAGCCATGAGCAGAAGTTAGAATTAAAACCCCTCCCTCCAAACCTCAAATATGCTTACCTTGAGGACAAGCAGAAGTTTCCAGTTATCATTGCACGGGAACTCACTTCTCACCAAGAAGAGCAATTACTCAATGTGTTGAAGAGGCACAAGAAAGAAATTGGGTGGAGTTTGGCAGATATAGTAGGCATCAACCCTCAAGTTTGTGAGCACAGAATATTTTTAGAAGAGGGAGCAAGGCCTGTTCGTCAACCCCAGAGAAGACTGAATCCCACTATCTTGGAGGTTGTCAAAAAGGAAGTGACCAGACTACTTGAGGCGGATATTATCTATCCCATCTCAGACAGTGAATGGGTAAGCCCAGTACAAGTGGTGCCCAAGAAGTCTGGAGTCACCACAGTGAAGAATAAGCATGGAGAGCTCATAGCAACCAGAGTACAGAACGCCTGGAGGGTCTGCATTGACTACAGGCGCCTAAACCAGGCCACTCGTAAGGATCACTATCCTCTTCTATTCATTGATCAAATGCTGGATTGGCTGTCAGGTAAATCACATTATTGCTTTTTAGATGGTTACACAGGCTATTTCCAGATTCATATAGCTCCTGAAGATCAGAAAAAGACTACTTTTACCTGTCTTTTTGGGACTTATGCTTATAAGAGAATGCCCTTTGGCTTGTGCAATCACTAGCTACTTTTCAAAGGTGCATGATGAGTCTTTTCTCTGACCTCATTGAGGACTGTATGGAGATTTTTATGGATGATTTTAGCATTTATGGTGATTCTTTTAGCCTTTGCTTAGATAGTTTTTCCAGAGTATTAGATAGATGTGTCAGTACAAACCTTGTATTAAATTTTAAAAAATGTTACTTTATGGTAAAACAAGGGATTGTACTAGGACATATTTATCTAATACTGGCATTTCTGTAGATCCAGTAAAGGTGGATGTTATTTCTACTTTGCCTTACCCCTTCTCTGTGAGGGAAGTCCGTTCGTTCCTTGGCCATGCAGGTTTTTACCGGAGGTTCATTAAGGACTTTAGTAAGGTATCACTTCCCTTATCCAGAGTACTGCAGAAAGATATTAAGTTCGAGTTCAGTGAGGATTGCAAACAAGCGTTTGATAAACTGAAGACTGCCCTGACTCAAGCTCCAATTGTGAGAGGACCTGACTGGAGCCAGCCATTTGAGATCATGTGCGATGCTTCCAACCATGCAGTAGGAGCAGCACTGGCTCAGCATGAAGGTAAGGATTCTTTTGTCATTACTTATGCGTCTAAGACTTTAGACGCCGCTCAGTCTAATTACACTACTACTGAGAAAGAGCTTCTTGCTATTATTTTTGCTCTGGATAAATTCCGAGCCTATTTACTTGGTACGAAGGTAGTAGTGTATTCAGACCACGCAGCTCTAAAGTATTTATTAGCTAAAAAGGAATCCAAACCAAGGCTTATACGTTGGATACTGCTACTACAAGAATTTTATTTAGAAATAAAGGATAGGAGTGGTAACCAGAATTTAGTGGCAGACCACTTGAGTCGCCTTGAGCACATTAAGGATACCTCCACTCCAATAAATGATAATTTCCCATTTGATAACCTGCAAGCAGTATCTGAAGTAGTCCCTTGGTATGCACCTGTAGCTAATTATCTAGTTAGCCGCACTATTCCTCCAAACTTTACTAAGCATCAAAGAGACAAGCTAAAAAGCGAGTCTAAATATTATATATGGGATTATCCGTATCTATGGAGATGTGGCGCTGACCAGGTAATTAGACGGTGTGTGCCTCAATCAGAATTCTAGTCTATCTTAGAGGCCTGTCACTCATCTGAGAGTGGCGGACATTTTGGCCCTCAAAGAATAGCTAGAAAAATCTTAGACTGTGGATTCTGGTGGCCTACTCTTTTTAGAGATGCTGCTGAATTTTGTAAATCTTGTTTTCCATGCCAAAAATTTGGTAATATATCCAAGAGGGATGAGATGCCTCAACAAATTATGCTTTTCTGTGAAATTTTTTATGTTTGGGGAATTGACTTCATGGGTCCATTTCCATATTCTAATGGTCATTTTTATATATTGTTAGCTGTAGATTACGTTTCTAAATGGGTGGAAGCAATTCCTACCCGCACTGATGATGCTAACACTGTTGTTTCCTTTGTTAGAAACCACATTATTTGTCGCTTTGGATTACCACGAGCAAACGTGAGTGATCAAGGCACCCATTTTTGTAACAGGAGACTAACAGGATTACTGAAGAAGCATGGGATAATTTATAAAGTAGCAATAGCCTACCACCCTCAGACTAATGGGCAAGCCGAGGTGTCAAACAGAGAGATAAGTCATATATTGCAGAAGATAGTCAAACCTCATAGAAGGGACTGGAGCACCAGGCTACAAGATGCACTTTGGGCATACAGAACTGCATACAAGACACCCATTAGAATGAGCCCCTTCTGCTTAGTTTATGGAAAAGCCTGTCATCTTCCAGTTGAAGTAGAGCACAAAGCCATTTGGGCAGTAAAGGAGTGCAACATGGGATTTGAGAAAGCCGGAGCTGAAAGGAAGTTGCAACTGCATGAATTGGAAAGCCTTCGCCTGGAAGCCTATGAAAACTCAAGACTGTACAAGGAAAAGATGAAGGATGTACATGATCAGCACATCAAGAGGAAAGAGTTCCAACCTGGGGACTTAGTCCTCCTTTACAAATCTAGACTGAGGCTCATGCCAGGCAAGTTAAGATCAAGATGGGAAGGTCCGTATAGAGTAGAGAAGGCTGAGCCGTACGGAGTTTTTCACCTAAGTCATCCTTCAAGCTCTGAACTCATCAAAGTTAATGGCCATCGTTTGAAGCTATATCATGGTGAGAAGGTGACGAAAAATAAGGAGTTAGACATCTTCCTCTTGGAGGATCCACTCACAGCAGAAGACTGAGCTAGTAGAGCGTTCAACTTAAGGACGTTAAAGCAAAGTGCTAGGTGGGAGAAAACCCACCACGGTATGATCGTTCCTTTCTTTATTCTTAGTTTTCTTTTTCCATAACTCTTCTCATTATTAGCACATTTACTTTGCATCTGCATTTGCATACTTTTATTTAGAAAAAAAAAAGAGAGGGAGAGCACGCGACGCGACAGCGTCGCCGACGCGTCCGCGTCGCCGACGCGTCCGCGTCGCATGTGCATCAAGAAGAAAAAGCAATCGAACAGAGAGTCATGCGAGAGCGTGGCTGGAGGCGTGCCTTTGGCACAAATCACCCCACACGACCACATCAATGACGCGTCCGCGTCATATGCGAAAAATGCCTCTCACGCGTCCGCGTCACCCACGTGGACGCGTGACCTGAAAATCGACGTAAGAAAGGGTGCACGACCGAAAGTTGTGCTAGAGTGGTGCTGGACTGGTGCTGAACGCACAAACCTTACCACACGGACGCATGGCGCACGCGTCCGCGTCATATCCCAATGATGGCCACTCACGCGATCGCGTCAACCACGCGACCGTGTCACCCTGGATTTTTGCAATAATAAGTTTTGAACAGAGAGTTGTGCGAGCGCGAGGCTGCCATCGCGCCAGTAGCACAAAACAAGTCACGTGTCTGCGTGACCGACGCGACCGTGTCGATTCATTTAAGCGCCATCCGCGCGAACGCGTACCCAACGCGTCCGCATCGCTTACGCCACACAGCTTATCCTAATTTGCCAAATATCTTATCTTTCTCTTCCCCAAATCCTACTTTTTCTTTTCCCTCCTCATTATTTTCTTCCCCTTTCTTCCTCCTTCCTTCTTTCTCACTTTCTACTTTCTCTCTCTCTCACCATCATTATCAAGGTTTTTTTTCCTCTCTTCTTCTTTCTTTACTTTTCTATTCTTCTTCTTAATTTATGTTTTCTTCTTCTTTTCTTTTTCTTTTTACTTGCATTATCCATGTTTTCTTTTTCTTTCTTTTTCTTTTTATTGGTGTTAGATATTTAGTAGGATCATTATTATTCCTTATGGTTTGCTTGTGGATTATTCAGGAACTGTTTGACAATTATATTTTACTTTTTAAAAGGGTTGCTTGCATGTTCCATTTATTATTTTCAATAGCTTACCTACCATGCATGCTATGTGTCTGTGAAAATGCCCGTATGGCATTGTGCACTATTTTTGAATTCTTTTATTCTCCTACTCTAAATGCTTGCTTTTCACAAAACCCTTTTTTATATAACATTAATTTAATTTAATTGTCATTACAAACAAATTATCAGTTTGAAAGGCTTGGTAATTTAACTTGGACATTGAATGCTTGATCTATGCTTCTCATGCCTTTGCCTGCATGCCAATAAACACCTTGCATTCAACTGTCATCATATGCACTGGCTGTTTTCCGTTGATAACTCTTCACATGTAGTCATGACCATGTGTTAACATCATTTATCTTTTAATGTGCATTACTTACCACCTTTTCTGTTCTCTTTCTTGCTCTATCCCTTGACATTTTGACATACTTTCTCTTTTCTCCCTTTTAGGATGGCCACCAAGAAAGGCAAGGAGAAAGCTGCCCCCAAATCAACAACAAGGAGAGGAACAAAATGAGCATTAGTGGCAGAGCCATCTTCAACTGCAGTTAAACCCTCAACAAAAAGAATTAAGAGGATTTTAAAGGTTGATGATAAAGAGAAAGCCTTCCCAGCAACGGACACTGCACGATTTCCCAATCGCTACTGTGAGCAGATGTTCTCCATCCTGGCAGAAAGGAATTACAACAACGAATACCTTCTTATCCTCCCAAACCATATTGCTGAATTTGTTGAGCCACAAATTGCACGAAGACAATGGGGTTTCCTCCAGAGACAGCCATGGCAGGTTAATCTTTCCTAGGTTGTCGAGTTCTACTCCAACTTTCACCTGCCGACCCTGTAATCTGTTTATGTCCATCAGAAGCAAATCCCCATTACAGAAGAGGTCATTCAACGAGCTTTAGATCTTCCCCCTACTCTAGAAGGACTGGATGCATTTCAAGAGGCCACACTCAAGCGCCAGATGTACCAATTTGACTGGGACGCTGTTCTCAGAGTTATCGCACTACCTGGCAGCAGATGGATCTACGGATACTATCGTTCCCGTCCTAAGGGAATATCGGCTTCCGCACTTACCTTGGAGGCTCGTGTTTGGGCACAGATTATGTCCCATTACGTATTTCTGAGCACTCATGAGTCCTCCTTCACTGCAGATATGGCCGTTCTACTATGGTGTATCCTCACAGACCAGCCTCTGAACCTACCAAGACACATCCAGAGTGCTATGGAACACGTACAAATTGTGGACAACTTACCTTTTCCCGCCTTGGTTTCAGATCTCGTCTCAGCAGTCGAAGTCTCCTACAAAGCTGGAGACACCAAAGCCATGCTTCCACGGGATGATCAGTACGTCCCTAATGGGAAATATCTCAGACCTTCAGCAGCCACTACAAGCCAGCCTACTGAACCGGCTAAAGACATTCCTCCTTCAACACCACAAGCACCTACAACCACTCAACTGCTCCATCAGATACTTGAAAGGTTGGATCGGCAGGAACATAAAGCGAAGCTATGAGAACACCGTAACAAGCGCCGATTCACATACCTCAAGGAGCTACTTAAGCGAAAATATAGAGACTCAGACACCCCGGACTCCACTTTCTTTACCAGCACAGGGAGCCATAACGGTCCCGATTGTGGAGATACTGCTACCAGCCCACCTTTGTTCCTGACAGATGCCACCGGGGACGGTGCAAAGCCTTAAGTGTAGGGAGGTCGGTCAGTACCTGACTTCCGGAGGTAAATTCTCTTCCCTAACACCAATAAAGTAGGATATTTAGTTAGTTTTTCTTTTGTAGAATAGATTAGTTGCACGCATGTTCCACTTGATTGAAAAGACAGTAAGTTTCTTATAAGACTCTATTTTTAGAACAAAATTTCACTAATTTTAATCTAAACTTTTATGTTAAATTTGCTTGAAGTTATATTTGGAACATGGTTTTTGAGCTAAAGAACACACAACCTGTGAGATTTGAGCTTTTATACATGGTTACATTATTTAACCATAATTATTTTATTCTTGTGTGTTTACTTCTCTATGATTATAATCTATATTTTGTTTCATCCTATATGTCCAATGTTTAATATATTTATATGCTTGCATATGATTGAGGCCATTAATTATTTAGCTCACATATCCCAAATAAGCCTACCCTTGCAATTACCTTTGTTAGCCACTTTGAGCTTTTAAATCCCATTTGTCCTTTATTTTACCACATCACTAGCCTTAAGCGGAAAAATAACTTTATATCCCAATTGAATCTTTGGTTAGCTTAAGATAGAATTGTGTGTTAATTAAGTATGGAAAAATTGTGGGAACAAAAGATAATAAGGGAATGTGTCATGATGATATAATGGGAATTTGGGTACCTACTCATGTGAAACTATAAGAATTAAAAATCTATGTGCATTAATAAGCTATGTTTATTTTTATATTTATGTTTAAATAAAAGATTCCAAAAATATTCAATAATTAAATAAGGGGACAAAATTACCCCAATGTTAAGTTAAGAATCCAAAGATCAATGCATGTATGATACATGAGTAAGGAATGTGAAAAGAAAATTTTGGGTAGCTAAGTATGAAACTTAAGCTATAAAGAATATATATGTGTTAGGTGAAAGCTTAGGTTAATTAAAGATTCAATTTATAAGCCTACTTAGCCATATATCTACCCGTACCCTTACCTTAGCCCCATTACAACCTTGAAAAGACCTCATGATGTTTGCATTGGTATATTAATTGTTGTTGATTGGTTAGGTGAAGAACAAAAATTAGAAAGCATGATTAGAGAAGGATAGAGTGCTTTCCCTATACACTAGAGAGATTAGAGCATACATACATCATCAGTGAGGGTTCAATGCTTGAGTTCTATGTTCCCTGCTTTCATGAGCCACCTTCTTGCACTTTTAACTGTTTTTACTGTATAAGAATTGAATTAGTGGAATTTGATTTGTGATTGTCTTGAAGAGCTTATTTACTTTTGACCAAGTGGACAAGAATCATATAGTTGCATTCACATATATAGGTTGCATTGCATTGCATGAGTTTTACATGTTCCTACTCATTTATTTTATCTCCTTCAACTAAGCATGAGGACATGCTAATATCTAAGTGTGGGGAGGTTGATAAACCATTATTTTATGGTTTACATTGTGTTTAATTGTGTGGTTTTATCAAATCTTTACCAACTTATTCATTAAATAAGCATGCATTTATAATTCCTTCCTAAAAATACTTTATGGCTGAAAACTTGCTTCCTAGAGACTTTTAACTTTGTATTTTAATTCTCCTTTATTCCATTTGATGCCGTGATCTGTGTGTTGAGTGTTTTAGGCTTCATAGGGCATGAATGACTTGAAGATTAGAAATGAAGCTTGCAAAAATGGAAGGAACACAAGAAATTAAGGAGATGACCAGCGAGAAGTGACACGGACGCATGGCTCATGCGACCGCGCGACATAGAGGAAATTGCAATGACGCGGACGCATGGCTCACGCGACCGCGCGGATTGGAAACTGCACAAGTGACGCGAAGGCATGGATGACGCGCACCCGTGGCAAGGCAAATCGCTGGATGACGCGAACGTCTGGATGACGTGATCGCGTGACATGCGCGATCTGCAGAATCTGCAAAATTCACTGGGGGCGATTTTGGGCGTTGTTTTGACCCAGTTTTTGGCTCAGAAAAGCATATTAGAGCCAGGGAACATGCAGAGACCAAGAGACAACATTCATTCTATCTAGTTTTAGTTTTAAATCTGATTTTACTCCTCCTCTAGGTTTTCTCTCTACACATTCATAGTTCTTAGGATTTTGATTTTATTGCTTTTTGGATTGGGATATTGAGAAGAGTTATTACCTCCATCAGAACTTCATTATTCTAGTTTGTTTTCTTACTTGTCTCTTACTCTTCCATGTCTTCAATTTATTCATAATTACTATTGGATTATTTTTTTAGAATTTATTAATACAAGAACTACTTTTATTTTTAATTGATCTTTTTTATTATTATTTTTCATGTCTTTCTTTATTCCCCTTTCTTATGTTATGAAATTTAAATTCATAATGAGTGAGTAGTTCCATAACTTGATTGGGAGTTGATTGAAATGAGGACCTTGAGTTGGAATGCTCAAGAGAAAAATTGTAATTGGGTTTATTGTTGGATTGCCCTCTAGTCACTGACATTAATCCTTTCCAAGGGGGAAGATTGGAACTTGTGAATAGAAATAGCTTTCTAACTTGCTTGACTTTTCTCTACCTAGTAAGGGATAACTAACCAGAACAACCTTCAATTATCAATTAATCTTGAGAGTACTCCAACAAGAATAGGGCTTCCAACTAATCTACTCCCAGTCAAGGTTTTTACTAAAATTACATAATTTCTCTGATTTAATTTCCTGTTTATCAACTCAAACCATTTTAAAAAACATCTGATTAATAAAATAGCACACCTTTCTGTAACTCGTTGGGAGACGACCTGGGATTCATACTCCCAGTATTTTAATTTTAATTTTGTGACAACCCTTCTAAACTGATATGTGGATTTTTAGTTGGTTAAGAACTATACTTGCAACGTATCTCTTATAACAATTTCTTAACTCGCCAATTTTCGCCACGTCAGTCACTTATCCCAAATAAGCCTACCTTTTAAATCACCCTTGTCAGCCACTTTGAGCCTTTTAAATCCCATTTGTTCTATATTTTACCACATCACTAGCCTTAAGCAGAAAAAGAATTAAACAACCCAAATTGAATCTTTGGTTAGCTTAAGATAGAGATTGTGTGTTAATTTAGTATGGGAAAATTGTGAGAACATTGGTTAATAAAGGAATATGTTATGTTCTTACCTTAATAAAATAATGAAAATTTGGGTACCTACTCATGTAAAATAGAAAAAATAAAAAATCCATGTGCATTGATATGTTATTTCTATTTTAAAAAATATATATATATAAAAAATCCAAAAATATTCAATAAATATTTAAATAAATAAGGGGACAAAATTACCCCAATTCTGAGTTAAGTAAAGCTCCAATGCATATGTGATAATAAAATTAAGAGAAAAAGTTAATACATGAGTATAGAATGTGAAAGTGGGAAATTATGGGTAGCTATGCTTGAATTTAAAGCATATAAGAGTATGTATGTTAGGTGAGAGCTTAGGTTAATCAAAGATTTAGTTTATAGCTCACTTAGCCATATATATACCCTTACCCTTACCTTAACCCCATTACAACCTTGAAAAGACCTCATGATGTTTGCATTAGTACATTAAATATTCGTTGATTGGTTAGGTGAAGAACAAAATTTAGAAAGCATGATTAGAGAAGGATAGAGTGATTACCCTATACACTTGAGAGACTAGAGTGCACATACACCATCAGAGAGGGTTCAGTGCTTAAATCTATGTTCCCTGCTTTTATGAGCTATCTTCTTGCATTTTTATCTGTTCTTAATATATAATTTAAATTAGTGGAATTTGATCTATGTTTGTCTTGAAGAACTTATTTATTTTTAACCAAGTAGACAAGAATCATATAGTTGCATTCATATGTATATAGGTTGCATTGCATTGCATTGCATGAGTCTTGCATTTCCTTACTCATTTATTTTATCTCCTTAAGCTAAGCATGAGGACATGCTAATGTTTAAGTGTGGGGAGGTTGATAAACTATTATTTTATGATTTATATTGTGTTTAATTGAGTGGTTTTTTCAAGTCTTTACCTACTTATTCATATAGATTGCATGATTTTATAATTCCTTCCTAGTATTGTTTATGGTTGAAAACTTGCTTCCTAGAATCCTTTAATAGTACATTTTAATTCTCCTTTATACCATTCGATGCCGTGATTCATGTGTTAAGTTTTTCAGGCTTCATAGGGCAGGAATGGCTCAGAGAATGGAGAGGAAGCTTGCAAAATTGGAAGAAACACAAGAAACCAAGGAGATGACCAGCGAACACTGACGCGATTGCATGGCTCACGCAAGCGCGCGAAATGAAGAAATCGCAGCGACGCGAACGCGTGCCTAACGCAAACGCATGGATAGGAGTCTGCACGAATGACGCAAACGCGTGGACGACGCGAACACGTGACAAAGAAAATTACTGAATGACGCGAACGCATGGACGACGTGTACGCGTGACCTGCGCGATCTACAGAAATAACAGAATACACTGGGGGCAATTTCGGGCTGCGTTTTGACCCAGTTTTTGGCCCAGAAACACAGACTAAAGCTAGGAAACATGCAAAGACTCAATACGCATCCACACACATTCAGATACATCGATATTAGGATTACTTTTAGGTTTAGATCTGAATCTAGATTAGCTTTACATTGATAGTTTATGCTTTTGCTTTGGTTTTTGGATGCTGACGAGTCATTACCTCTGTTGAAGACACTACTTTAGTTTGTTTCCTTATTCCTTTAGTCTTTTCATGTTTGATCATTGACCTTATTCAATTAAGTATGTTTCATTTTGGATTTATTAATATATAGAGTTACTTTTATTTTTAATTAATTTTAAATCTCTATTTTATTTCATTTAATTATGTCTTCTTATATTTTTATGAGTATTAATTCCATGTCAATGGAGTAGATTTTTCACTTGACATGGGGGTTGATTAAGAGGAGACACTTGAGTTGGAATGCTCAAGTGCTTAGTTAAATTGGACGTTGTTGGCTAATTCTGTACCTACTAACGCTAGACCTTCCCAAGGGAGAGGACTAGGATTTGCAGGTAAGAGTTAGCTCAATCACTTGACTTTCCTTTATTTAGTAAGGGTTAACTAAGTGAAAACAACAACCTCTTTACACTACACTTGAGAAGATTCCAACAAGGATAGAACTTCCAATTAATCATTCCCCCAGTCAAGGCTTTTTATTTAGGATATCAATAATTATTCTTAGTTTATTTTTATTGTTTTAATTTATAATTAATTTTACTCATTATCAAAACTCAACTTTTCTAGAAAATTTCTAGTTAATAAAATAGCACGCTTTCCTGCAACTCGTTGGGAGACGACCTGGGACTCATACTCCCAGTATTTTTATTTCTAAAATTTGTAACAACCCCTTTTAAATTGGTGAGGCAGACTTTAGCTGGTTAAGGCCTATACTTGCAACGCATTTCTCTTATTAAAATTCTCTTAATTGGTCTAACTTCTGCCACGCACCACTTCCACTTCTTGGATGATCACCTCTTCCTCACCATCCTTTTCAAGCTCTTCCATATCCTTCTCAAACTCAAGAGGGGATGGTTCCTCAAGAACATTGAGGGGTTTGACCAAGGTGGACAAAAAATCGTTGATGATACAATCTACTTCTTGATTAAACTCTCTCAATTCTCCATTCACCTCTTCCGTTTCACAAGTTCTACCTTCCTCCTCTTGTTGTAATTCTTGTTCTAGCCCTTCTTCTTTCTCTTGAGGCTCCATGTTCTTCTCCTCACTACACTCCTTCGTTGCTCCTCCACATTCCTCAAGGAGAATGTCTTGATTGCTTGAGTGTAGCAACGTCAAGCGGTTCACCGCTTTGGCTATGATAGCCGTGAACTCCCCTTGCTTCCTTCGGAACCCTTCTTGCTCTTGGAAGAATGCTTGAAGGTCTTGTTGTTCTTGGGGCAAGGGTTGGAAATTTTTATATTGAGGTGGAAAAGAAGGTTCAAATGTTGGGAGGAATTTTGTATATGTGGGGGTGTGTCATGTGGGTGGGAATATTGAGGTGGTGTGTAAGGAGAAGATGATTCATATGGTTGGTAGCAAAGTGTATAGACATCTTGGTTCCATAGAGGTGTGTGGTATAGTGCTTGAAGGTTTGGTGGTTGAGGGTTGTGTATGGGGTATCTCTCATATCCGTGGGTTTGGTAGTCATAAAGGGGAGAGTTTGGCTCATTGTAGTATGAGGGAGGTGTTTGCCATGAGTGTTGCTCATACACAATTGGTTCCTCCCTAAATTAATTCTCCCACTCCATGAAGCAATCCCAATTTGAATTCATCATACCCTACAAAATACTCGCAATTAAGCTCCAAGCAACAAGGGTGATATCTCATAGAAAAAGTAAGAAATATAAATAAAAGACATCAACGAACAAGAAAACTAAACACCCAATTATTAACAAAAATAACCAAATAACCAAAAAGTAAGATATTTACACTATCAACATATTTACAACAACCAAAAGATAGCACTCAATTGCATCCCCGGCAATGGCGCCAAATTTGATAAATGAGAATTTATCGTCGATCTAGAATTTCTCAAAATAGAATATGTTCGTTGCAAAGTATAGCCTAGACCGACAATGAATTCTCAACATCAAATGTTAAAATTCAAATAAAAATAATCGATAGTAATGAAACCTCGGGTCGTTCTCCCTAGGACGCAATTGGAAGTGTGTTTCTCTTTCGGTTGTGGAGAGGACAAAAGGGGGTTTTGTAATCAAAGAACAAAAGATTAAAAGAACTTAAGAAATAAAAGAACTAAGGAATGAGAAAAATTGTGATTAATGCAAGCAACAAGGAAACAAGATAAAAACTAGTGAAAATGCTATAAATGCAATAAAAGAGCCTTGACTTGGGAATGAGGATCCAAGGAATCCTATCATCGCCATAACCATAACTATGGTAATTATGATGAATTAATCTCGCCTAGTCAACCCCAACCATCGAGGAGTAAGTCAAGCAAGCATAACTGACCTTAATCCATAACTCCTAACCAACTTACCAAACTAGTTGATAAAAGGCTAGTGTCAATGGAAACAAGAGTCAACTAACTACCCAAGAATTACCACTAAATGTCAGACATTATGACTCTAGTATCCTAGGAACTCAAACCACAAGCCAAGGTGGGAAAATCTACTCAAAATCTAAGGTTGGCATTTTCACAAACACCTTGTATGCATAAAAGTAAAACATGGAAAATTGCAAAGTAAAATGAAAAACTATAACCAAATATCAACAAAACCAAATATAAACAAGTAATCAAGCATAAAGAAGTCATGAAACATAAAATTTATTGATCAAAACTTCAAGAACACAAAATTGCAATAAGAACAAGTAACTTGAACCAAGACAAATGAAAGTAAATGTGCTATAATTAAAGAGGAAATTGAGAGTACTTATAATAAAAATGAGCAAAATCAAAGATCAAAGCTTCTATAAAATGCTAGAATGGAGATGGAAATTAAATCCTAAGAGAGCAAAGCTACACTACTACTCCTACTCCTAATGCATTTTCTACCTAATCTAAACCTAATGAAAGCTTGTGTGTTAATATGTGTTGAATCCCCCTTATATAGCACTCCAAATTCAGCCTCAAGCCTCCAAAATTTGGGCCGACAGCCCTCATAAAACGCACAGCACGTGTTTCATTAACAAAATCACGTGCAGGGACATGTGCGGACGCACAGATGTGTGCGTCCGCACAATTGGCTGTTTTGGCTCCTATGCGTACGCACAGGTACTTATGCACATGCACGAGTAGAAATTTTTTCTTGTGCGTACGCACGCTGGCTTGTGCGCACGCATACCTTGCTGTGTGTGCTTTTCCTTGTTTTCTTCATGTTTTCTCCCTTGTACATGCTTTCTTCCACTTTTGGCTATCCATTGTTGCCTCTAAGGCCTGAAATCACTCAACGAAGATGTCATGGCATCACATGGAATAAGAGTGGAATTAAATTGCTCATTTCAAGCACAAAATTGCATGTTTTCACATTTAGGATCAAATTAGGGACAAAACACAAAAGTATGCTATTTTGGTGCTTAAGTGTAAGTTCATATGCTAGAATCCATTCAAATCAAGCCAAAATATATCGGAAAATATGGACTTATCACTGGCATTCTGGCATTTAACGCCAGATGGTTCCTCCTTCTTGTGCGTTAAACGCCAAGCCAAGGCTCCCTGGCTGGCGTTTAATGCCAGGCTTGTGCTCCCTTTAGGTCGTTAAACGCCCAGCCAGGGCCTCCTGGCTAGCGTTTAATGCCAGGCTTGTTGCCTCCATGGGCATTTAAATCCCCAATTGCCTTCCTTTTTTGGCGTTTAACGCCAGAGAGATCCTTACTCCAGGATATTCTGTTTGCTGTTCTGCATTATTTTGTCTCTGTTGAAGCACTGTCCCTGATCACTAACATTAAAATTAACTTAAAATTTTATGAAAAACTAATTGAAAAGAAAACTAATTAAAATAGAAACAACCAGAAAATTAATAATGTATGAGTGAATATTAGGTTGCCTCCCAGCAAGCGAACCTTGTGTCAGGATCTTTACCTTTAAGTTCTATGTGCCCATAAGGGGGATACTCTAGTAATCACATATGGTCCTTTTCAACAGAATTTGAGTTTCCCACAAAAGAATTTGAGTCTTGAGTTAAAGAGCAGGACCTTCTGTCCTGGTTCAAAGACTCTGGAAGCTATCTTCTTGTCATGCCACCTCTTTGCCTTTTTCTTAATCTCTTTGCATTTTCAAATGTTAAACAACTTAATCTCTAGGATTCCTTGCTGAGGCATGCTGTGACCATGAGGGAGATTGCCAGCCCTTTGGCAATTATCACAGTTACGGAAGAACTCTCTAGAATCCTTAAAGAGATTAGGCCAATAAAAGCCACTTTGGAGAACCTTGGTGGCTGTCCGCTCACCTCCAAAGTGTCCTCCATAGTCTGAGCAATGGCAATGCCATAGCATTCTCTGTGCCTCTTCTACAGAAACATAGCGTTGGATTATTCCATCCGAGCATCTCCTAAAGAGATATGGTTCATCCCATAGGTAATATTTTGCATCATGCATGAGTTTCCAGCTTGCTGCCTGGTAAACTCTTTGGGAATGAACCATATAACCTTGTAATTTGCAATGTTTGCATACCAAGGTACTGTCCGGATGGCATAGAGTTGCTCATCTGAAAAGGATTCGGATATGTCAATGGAGGGTGAAGAAGTCCCTGCTACTGGCTCAATCCTAGACAAGTAGTCAGCCACTTGATTTTCTGTGCCTTTTTTGTCTCTAATTTCTATATCAAACTCTTGCAAGAGTAATACCCATCTTATAAGTCTGGGCTTAGAGTCCTACTTAGTGAGTAGATACTTTAGAGCGGCATGGTCAGTATAGATAATGACCTTAGATCCTACTAAGTAGGATCTGAACTTGTCAATCGCATAAACCACTACAAGTAGCTCCTTTTCTGTAGTAGTGTAGTTTTTCTGTGCATCATTTAGTACACGACTAGCATAGTAAATGACATACAAAGCTTGTCATGCCTCTGTCCTAGGACTGCGCCAATTGCATGATCACTGGCATCACACATTAGTTCAAATGGCAAGTCCTACTTA
This sequence comes from Arachis ipaensis, assembly GCF_000816755.2. Taxonomy (NCBI): domain Eukaryota; kingdom Viridiplantae; phylum Streptophyta; class Magnoliopsida; order Fabales; family Fabaceae; genus Arachis; species Arachis ipaensis. The sequence continues at coordinate 80,616,301 of NC_029793.2, read as the reverse complement.
GGTGCAGAGATGATAGGAGCAGTGACAAGCTTGGCTTTCAGGATTTCAAAAGCTTGCAGGAATTCTTGGTCAAAGATGAATGGAACATCAGTGGCCAAGAGATTGCACAGGGGTTTTGTGATTTTAGAAAAATCGTTTATGAACCTCCTGTAAAATCCTGCATGTCCTAGGAAACTTCTGATTTCCTTGACATTAGTAGGTGGCGGCAAGCATTCTATTACTTCCACCTTGGCTTGATCTACTTCTATCCCCTTATTTGAGATCCGATGCCCAAGAACAATGCCTTCAGTTACCATGAAGTGGCATTTCTCCGAGTTTAGAACTAGGTTTGTCTCTTGGCATCTTTTTCGAACTAGGGTCAGATGATCAAGGCAGGAGTCAAATGAGTCTCTAAAAATAGAGAAGTCATCTATGAGCACTTCAAGGAACTTCTCTATCATATCAGAGAAGATGGATAACATACATCTCTGAAAGGTAGCAGGTGCATTGCACAGGCCAAATGGCATTCGCCTGTAGGCAAAAACGCCCGATGAGCATGTGAATGCTATTTTCTCTTTATCCTGTGCATCCACTGCTATTTGATTGTATCTGGAATATCCATCCAGGAAACAATAAAAAGCATGACATGCTAGTCTTTCCAGCATTTGGTCAATAAATGGTAAAGGAAAATGATCCTTTCTGATGGCGTCATTGAGTCTTCTATTGTCAATGCACATACGCCACCCTGTAACTATCCTTTTAAGGATCAGTTCATTCTTTTCATTATGAACCATTGTCATGCCTCCCTTCTTGGGAACAACTTAGACATGGCTCACCCAGGGGCTATCAGAAATGGGATAAATGATCCCAACCTCCCAGAGTTTAATGACTTCCTTCTGCACTACTTCCTTCATAGCTGGATTCAATCGCCTTTGTGGTTGCACCACTGGTTTGGCATTGTCCTCCAATAGGATTTTATGCATGCATCGTGCTGGGCTAATGCCCTTAAGGTCACTTATAGTCCACCCAAGGGCGGTCCTATGTGTTTTGAGCACTTGAATTAGTGCTTCTTCTTCTTGTGGTTCTAAGGCAGAGCTTATGATCACAGAATAAGTATCTCCATCTCCCAGAAATGCATATTTCAGGGAGGAAGGTAATGGCTTAAGCTCAAGCTTTGGAGGCTTCTCCGTTTCCTCGGAGGTTTCTAGAGGTTCCTCTGAATCAGGCTGGATATCATCAAGGATATCATTTAGCCCTTCCTTGAGACATTCGGCCATGTTGACCTCTTCCACCAGGGAATCAATGAGGTCAATGCTCATGCATTCCTCAGGGATGTCTGGATGCTGCATAGCTTTGACAGCATTCAGTACGAACTTTTCCTCGTTGACTCTTAGGGTTACTTCCACTTTTTTAACATCAATGAGGGTCTATCCTGTAACTAAGAAGGGTCTTCCTAGGATAAGGGATGCACTCTTGTGTCCTTCCATATCCAACACCACAAAGTCAGTGGGAAAAGTAAAAGGTCCAACCCTGACAATCATGTCTTCAATTACTCCTGATGGTATCTTAATAGAACCATCAGCAAGTTGAAGGCATATGCAGGTTAGTTTGACTTCATTAGTCAAACAAAGCTTCCTTATTAATGAAGCAGATATTAGGTTGATGCTTGCTCCAAAGTCACATAAGGCTGTCCTTGTACAAGCATCACCCAGAGTGCATGGAATCATAAAGCTTCCAGGATCTTTAAGCTTCTCTGGTAAGCTATTTTGAATGATTGCACTGCACTCTTCAGTGAGGAGGACTATTTTTGTCTCTCTTCAATCCTTTTTATGACTTAAAATGTCCTTCATGAACTTAGCATAAGAAGGTATCTGTTCAAGAGCCTCTGCAAAAGGAATCTTGATATCTAATGTTCTGAGATAATCCGCAAAGTGGGCAAATTATTTATCTTCCTCCTCTTGATAGAGTTTCTAAGGGAATGGCATCTTAGCCTTATACTCATCAACCTTGGTTGATGAAGGGTGAATGCCATGTGTCTTGGAAGGGGGGTTAGTAGCTTGCTTAGGAGGGTTGCTATTAGTGAGTGACTAGCCTCCCTTGCATGGGCATTCAACGCCCATGTTGCTGCCCCCTTCCTTGCGTTTGACACCAGGGGCATCATCCCCTTGTGGGCGTTCAACGCCAAGGGTGCTGCCTCCTTGGGCATTTAAACACCCAGTCTTTACCCTTTCCTAGCGTTCAACGCCAAGAGTGATACCATCCTGTGTGTTTGAATGCCCAGAGTTATCCTATGCAGAGACCTGGCTATCTGCTGCCAGTTGTTCTTTTCCCTTCTTATTGTACTGAGGTTGGGTATTTAAGGATTTCCCACTTCTCAGTTGAATAGCCTGGCATTCTTTTGTTATCTGCTTAGATAACTGCTGCCTTTTTTTACTCAGCTGGGCTTCTACATTCCTGTTAGTAGCCTGAGTTTCTTGCAAAGCCTCTTGCAAGTCCAGTAGTTACTTGCAAAGCCTCTTCTAGTCAATGGGCCATCCTGTTCTGAAGGGTTAGGCTCAGCAGACACTGCCTTAACCTCTCTTTTTATAGAGGTCTCAGCAGATGAGTACAGATGCTGATTAGTGACAACTATCTCAATAAGCTCTTGAGCCTCTCTAATGGTCTTTCTCATGTGTATCAAACTACCAGCAAAGTGGTCCAAAGACATTCTAGCCATGTCTGAAAGTCCATAATAGAAGATGTCTTGATTTAAAAACTTGTCTACTAACTGTTTCCAAGTTTTCAAGCTAGCTTTAGGCTAGTTATCCAACCGCCTTTTTGCTTGATCCTTTATAGCAAAAGAAAAAAGCAACAGTCTATAGACATCTTGGTCTACTCCCTTACTGTGTACTGTGTCAGCAATCTTTAAGAAATCTGCCAGGAATTCTGTAGGTTCTTCTTGAGAAAGCCCAGAATATTGGTAGTTTTGCTGCACTAGAGTAATAAGATGAGGGTTGAGTCCAAAGCTACTTGCTCTTATGTGAGGTATGCTAATACTTCTTCCATAGAAGTCAGCAGTGGGATTTTTATAAGATCTCAGAGTTCTTCTGAACTCTTCATTCCCATTTTAGTTCATGATGAAGAAGGGTAGAAGAAGAGAAAGAAGGAGAGAGGTAGAAGAGGTAGAAGAAGAAATAGAAGTAGAAAAGAAGGAGAGAGGTAGAAGAGGTAGAAGAAGTAGAACAAGAAATATTTTATTTATTTAATTATTTAATCTGAAATTAAAATTAATTATTTAAAAGGAATGAAATTCGAAAAAGAAGAAAGAAGAGTAGAAGAGGATATTTCGAAAATTTAGGAGAGAGAAGAATTAGTTAGGAAGTTTGAAAAAGAAGAGAGAGAAGATAAGTAATTAATTAAGAAAATATTTAAATTTAAGATTTGAATTTTGAAAAAGTCAGTAAGGTAAGATAAAGATCTGAAAGAGATTTGAATTTTTGAAAAGGTTTAATTTTGAAAATTGAAATTTGAAATTTAAATATTGAATTTTGAAAAAAATTGGATTTTGAAATTTTGAATTTTGAAATTTTAATTTTGAAATAAGATAAGATAAGATTTTGAAAAAGATATGATTTTGAAAAGATTTGATTTTTGAAATTTAAAAATTAAGATAAGATAAGATAAAAAATTTAAAATTGAAATTTGAATTTTTTTGTGAATTTTTTAAAATTAATTAAAAATAAGATAGAAAAGATATTTTTTTTTTTACTTTTGAAATTAATGATGAAAGAGAAAAACAACAAAATGACACCAAACTTAAAATTTTTAGATCTAAAACACCCTATGATGCGAAAATTTAAAGAACACCAAGGAACACCAAACTTAAAAATTTTAAGATCAAAACACAAGGAAAAACAAGAATACTTTGAAGATTGACAAGAATACCAAGAACAAGACTCAAAAATTTAAAGAACACAAGAAAAGAACACCAAACTTAAAACTTTTGAACATCTAACATAAAATTTTCGAAAAATTAAAAGAAAAATACAAGAAAACACCAAACTTAAGGATTTGACACAAGAATTAAATAAAAGAAACTAATTTTGAAAAGTTTTTGGAAAGAAAGACTCAAAGTTTTCGAAAATTTTAACCAAGAACAAGAACACAAACTCAAATAAAAAGAAGAATAGTGACAAAAAAGATCAAGGTTTTTGGTAAAGTTTTAAAATTTTTCGAATTGAAGGACAGGAACAGGTAAGACTCAAACCAAGAATAAAAATTAAACAAAGAAAATAAAAATATCTTTTGAAAAAGTTTTAAATTTTTTTTCGAAAATAAAGAAGAGAAAAATAAAAATAAAAAACCCAACAAAAATCAAAAGACTCAATTAAAAATGATCAAAAAATAAAGTACCTGATCTCGGGAGCAAGACAATCCATCAGTTTGTTCAAACTCGAACAATCCCCGGCAACGGCGCCAAACCTTGGTGCACGAATCACCACACTTTCGTACTGCTGTACCAACAAGTGCACTGGGTCGTACAAGTAATACATGAGCGAGTCAGGGTCGATCCCACGAGGATTGTGGTTTGAAGCAAGCTATGGCTATCCTGTAGGTCTTAGTCATGCAGATTCAGAATTCAGTTGGATTGATGCAAGGGCAATGAATAATAGGAATATTGTATAAATTAAAATCAGTAATAGGAATAAGGTAAAGGATTGGAGTTGCTTTGTCTTTCTGAATTAACTCTAGTATTACTGTCTTCTTTGCTTTTGAGTGATCTCTTCAATGGCAGGCTGTAAGTGATTAACGCCTTTATTCAGAGGTCGTCAATACTCCTTCGGATCTGAACCCCAGCGTTAGTGTGGATCCATCTATGCTTAAGAGTAAAGCTCGTACAGTCCATTCTCTTTAATGATCATACTCAAAATGGCACAGACAAGGTTAGATCTTCTGGATCAGAGAATGCTACATCTTTGGGTTCTAGCCTCTACCACAGAGACCCTAATCTCCCCGTAAATCAGCTAAACTGGTGTCTTGAGAAGTCCCCAACGAAGTCGTGGATTAGCCGTCTGAGAGATGTATGATTCAAGCTGGTGGTTTGTGCTTTCCATTGAAGTATTCTCATGAACCCAAGTAGACGTGGGTGTTTGTCAAGCATGTTTGTCTTAGTATGATGAACAGAGCTGATTGTCACTGATCATCCTATTCACCATGTTGAAGTACGAATATACATCTTAAAATTAATCACACATGGATCGAAGAGAAACAGTAATACTTTTATTAATTCATAGGACTCAGTAGGGCTCCTCCCCTCAACCAAGGAGGTTTAGAGACTCATACTGAAGGGAAATACAATGTTAAACATGTAAAGTATGGTAAAGATGGTAAAAGTGTTCGAATAACATAAATCAAATCCCTTAAATACTAAACTAATGACTAGTAAGGGTAAACAGTGTTTTTAGTGCTAAAATCTACTTTTGGGGCCCACTTGGTGAGTGTTTGGGCTGAACTTTAAGATCCACGTGCTATGAGGCTTCTAGGGCATGAAACGCTAGCTAGGGGGTCCTCTTTGGCCGTTTGGACGCTGGGTTTTGCTCCTTCGGCACTGGACACCTGGAAGGGGGCAGGAGGCTGGCGTTGGATGCCAGTTTTGGGCCTTCTAATACCAAGCAAAGTATAGACTATTATACATTGATGGAAATCTCTAAAAGTCAGCTTTCTATAACCGTTAAGAACGCTTAATTTGGACTTTTGTAGCTCCAGAAAAGCTCTTTCGAGTTCAAGGAGGTCAAATTTGGACAACACCTGTAGTGCTTTCTCTGTCTCTGAATCAGACTTTTGCTCCAACTCTTCAATTTCAGCCAGAAATTACCTGAAATTGTACAAAAACACACAAGCTCAAAGTAGAATCCAAAAATGTGAATTTAACACTAAAACCTGTAAAAACTAAAAAAAAAACTAAACAAAACACATTAAAAACTATATGAAAACTATGCCCAAAAGCGTATAAAATATCCGCTCATCAAAGGAGAAGTCTTCTGTCACCGCCGCCATGTCTCTTCACTGCCACTGCCGTCAATGGAAGTCATCGCCATCTCCAACCGCTGCACCGCTAAAATCATTGCTGGAGGATCGAATGGAAAGGCTCGCCAATTCTGCTTATACTTCTGGGTTTTGGAATCTGACGAGCGCCACTACCGCTGCTGGAGTTGATGTTGCTTTGGCCTTGCTCTGGCTTTACTCTGAATTGTTACTGCTGCTGTTTGGCTGATGCTAGGCCTTCCACCGTCACTGGAGTTGCTCAAAACCACCATGGTTGCTACCGAGGAAACAAAACGAGTGCCAGAAATTACTATTGGAGCTACCCACAACCACTGTGGTTGCTGCCAAGGGGATAGAACGGATGCCAAAATCTAATAGAATGCTGCTGCCATCGATCGGAGATGCCAAACTATTACTGCTACTACTTTGAGATGATATGGCTGCTATTAAAGTTGTTGTTGATGATTGTAGCATTCCCAATTTCTATGGATTTTGACACTCTGAGGTAGGGGATTTATTTTTAAAGTTAAACGTTTTTTAATTTAGAATGCCTACAAAGTTAATTGGATAATTGCAAATAGTTAATAATGGTTAAGAATTGATTAATTGATGTGAATTTCTTGTGTTAGAAACAAGAGATTAAACTAGAGAAAGGATTTGTGTATTATTGAGTGTATTCAAGTTATCTATTCAAGTTGTCTGGAATGATACAATATAAAAGGATATTTATAGGTACTAAGAGAATCGTAATAATAAAGACATAATCTCCTATAATAAATATTCAGATATACTAAATAATACTAATTGATCTTAATTGATCCTAATTATATTCTAACAGCTTCAAATGTGTTTGAGAATAGTTAGCTGTTGTGATTATTGTGAATTATGACTAGTTTTGGATGCGGTTGTGATGACTCTAAATTATAAGTGAAATTAGATACGGTTGTGAATTGTATTTTGAATTATTGATTTTTGTGATGAATTGGCTGAGATTCTGATCTTGAATAAATTATTTTGAATTTTTTGATACTGAATTGGAATTTTAATATATTGGAATGGCTGTGAAAAGGACTTGCGACGGGTTGGAATTGGTTGAAATGTGGCTATGAATGGTGATTTATTTAATGTTACTTATCAAATTGAAATATGATGGTTAATTATTGAAAATCTGACATTTTGATAATTGATAAATGGAATTTAGATTATGGTTGTGATTAAGACTGGTTTTATTATCGTGAATGATTAACTAATGAGAATGATTGTGGTTTAAGGTTATGATTGTTATTAGTTCTCTGGTTGTCTTGGAATTGTAGAGAATCCTGATTTTATCTTATTATGCTGAGTTGGTTATTATCGATTGATTTGCTTGATGGTGCTGTGACGGTTGTTATTGTTGAATTAAGGTTAACTAGAGTTGATTTTGAGGACGGTTAAAGGATTGAAGGTTGATTACTGAACTATTTTCATGAAATTTGATTTTTAGAATAAAATAGTAACTTTGATAATAATTAAATAACTTTAAAAATAACTAAAAATATGAAAGGTTGGTGTTTAGAACATTAGTTATGAATTCTTAAAGCTGGACCAGTTTACTTTTAAAGAATGGTGTATCGAAACTCTGATTTTAATTGATGTTAGGATGTTGGTCGTTAAACTAATTTATAATGAGATGATTATTGAGATTTTGTTGTTATGATAACCACTGATAAAGGGTTGGGGATTTGTGGAGAAAGAGGGAACCCGTAAGGGTGGCTAAGTCCGAGTTTTAGGAGAGGTGCTGCCAAAATTTTATAAAATCTTAAGGCTTTGTTGAAATGTTATTTAAAAAGATTTGAATTTATAGAAATTATATTTTTTGAGTTTTATTTAGATAAGTAAAAAAATTATACCATTTTGAATTTGAATTACCAAGGAAAAGTTTATGTTTCAAGTTTGAAATATTTAAGGAAGGAATTATGTTTTGAGTTTGATTTAATATGAAAAGAGTTATATTTTGAAAAGTATTTAGTAAAATTAAAATAAATCGGTTTCTTGAATCATTTGAAAGAGAATTAAATTGAAAATTAGTTTTAAAATTGGTTCGAGTTAAGATGTTGTAAAAGTGGAAGTCGTAAAGTTAGTACAGCATGATTGAATAGAGAAAGAGAGAGATATTGCATAAGAATATGAAACTGAAGATGATTAACGAGAATGATAACTAATGATGAGAACTTCACTGATTCTTTTGAGAAAAGGTATTCAGTTTATAAAGTCATTGGCAAGGACGTGGGTTTTGTCCCACTTGCGTATTCACAATTATAAAAGAGGCAAAGAAAAAAGAGTGCTTAAGAAAGATAAGTTATTACTTTAACATCTGCCATAGAAGAACAGAGTTATATTTGTTTGATTTCTGCCACAGAAGAGCAGAGTGATGTTTGTTTGATTATTGCCACAGTAGAGCAGGAAGTTCGTTGTCTGCCACAGTAGAGCAGATATTTTTGTTTGTTTGATTTTTGCCACAGTAGAGCAGATACTGCCACAGTAGAGCAGTCTATTTTCCATCCATCTATTTTCCTGCCACAGTAGAGCAGAGGCTGTCACAGAAGAGTAGTTATTTATTTGTTCACGGGTTGGAAAATCATATCCAGAATAACATGGATTCGTGACTGGATAATGTCGGGATGCGGGCAGACAACCGACACATGAGCTCATGGCCTGCTTAGGACAGACATGCATCATAATATTTGCACATATGCATTTGGTTGTGTTTGCTTGTATTACTTGTTTGTGATTGTGTTGTTTATCTTATTGCAACTTGTGTGTGTTGAATTGAATCTCTTACTTGTGCTATTGGTTGTGAATGTATTGAGGTTATTAATAACTGTTGTTGTGACTAAAAATTAATTAGGTGGCTAAGAGATAGTTAGTATGACAAGCTTTGTGATTGAGATCTGATTTGGTTTTAGAAATTTAAAGAAAGTAATTAATTATCTAAAGTAAAATTAAGAATTATTTTCAAAGGTTTGACAAAAATATTTTTATTTAAGTAAAGTTAATTATTTGTAATTTTAATCATTACTTTTATGGCATTTCAATTACCTACTGAGAACGTGTGGTTTGTTCTTACCCCAAAATCTTCTACCCTTTCAATGACACAGGTTTGAAGACTCAGTATGAAGCTGTGGATGAATAGTTGGAAATGTTTATAAGTTAAGTTATTTTCATAGAGTTCCCTCGCCTTTATTGATTGAGATTTTATTTTATACAGAGGGATTGAAGTTGTATCTGAATTTCATTTGAATTCTTTTGTATAATACTTACTATAATTAATAATTATGTGATTATT
>NC_029793.2:80554112-80604235 GCF_000816755.2 Arachis ipaensis | reverse complement strand
CAAGTAGCTCCTTTTCTGTAGTAGTGTAGTTTTTCTGTGCATCATTTAGTACACGACTAGCATAGTAAATGACATACAAAGCTTGTCATGCCTCTGTCCTAGGACTGCGCCAATTGCATGATCACTGGCATCACACATTAGTTCAAATGGCAAGTCCTACTTAGGTGCAGAGATGATAGGAGCAGTGACAAGCTTGGCTTTCAGGATTTCAAAAGCTTGCAGGAATTCTTGGTCAAAGATGAATGGAACATCAGTGGCCAAGAGATTGCACAGGGGTTTTGTGATTTTAGAAAAATCGTTTATGAACCTCCTGTAAAATCCTGCATGTCCTAGGAAACTTCTGATTTCCTTGACATTAGTAGGTGGCGGCAAGCATTCTATTACTTCCACCTTGGCTTGATCTACTTCTATCCCCTTATTTGAGATCCGATGCCCAAGAACAATGCCTTCAGTTACCATGAAGTGGCATTTCTCCGAGTTTAGAACTAGGTTTGTCTCTTGGCATCTTTTTCGAACTAGGGTCAGATGATCAAGGCAGGAGTCAAATGAGTCTCTAAAAATAGAGAAGTCATCTATGAGCACTTCAAGGAACTTCTCTATCATATCAGAGAAGATGGATAACATACATCTCTGAAAGGTAGCAGGTGCATTGCACAGGCCAAATGGCATTCGCCTGTAGGCAAAAACGCCCGATGAGCATGTGAATGCTATTTTCTCTTTATCCTGTGCATCCACTGCTATTTGATTGTATCTGGAATATCCATCCAGGAAACAATAAAAAGCATGACATGCTAGTCTTTCCAGCATTTGGTCAATAAATGGTAAAGGAAAATGATCCTTTCTGATGGCGTCATTGAGTCTTCTATTGTCAATGCACATACGCCACCCTGTAACTATCCTTTTAAGGATCAGTTCATTCTTTTCATTATGAACCATTGTCATGCCTCCCTTCTTGGGAACAACTTAGACATGGCTCACCCAGGGGCTATCAGAAATGGGATAAATGATCCCAACCTCCCAGAGTTTAATGACTTCCTTCTGCACTACTTCCTTCATAGCTGGATTCAATCGCCTTTGTGGTTGCACCACTGGTTTGGCATTGTCCTCCAATAGGATTTTATGCATGCATCGTGCTGGGCTAATGCCCTTAAGGTCACTTATAGTCCACCCAAGGGCGGTCCTATGTGTTTTGAGCACTTGAATTAGTGCTTCTTCTTCTTGTGGTTCTAAGGCAGAGCTTATGATCACAGAATAAGTATCTCCATCTCCCAGAAATGCATATTTCAGGGAGGAAGGTAATGGCTTAAGCTCAAGCTTTGGAGGCTTCTCCGTTTCCTCGGAGGTTTCTAGAGGTTCCTCTGAATCAGGCTGGATATCATCAAGGATATCATTTAGCCCTTCCTTGAGACATTCGGCCATGTTGACCTCTTCCACCAGGGAATCAATGAGGTCAATGCTCATGCATTCCTCAGGGATGTCTGGATGCTGCATAGCTTTGACAGCATTCAGTACGAACTTTTCCTCGTTGACTCTTAGGGTTACTTCCACTTTTTTAACATCAATGAGGGTCTATCCTGTAACTAAGAAGGGTCTTCCTAGGATAAGGGATGCACTCTTGTGTCCTTCCATATCCAACACCACAAAGTCAGTGGGAAAAGTAAAAGGTCCAACCCTGACAATCATGTCTTCAATTACTCCTGATGGTATCTTAATAGAACCATCAGCAAGTTGAAGGCATATGCAGGTTAGTTTGACTTCATTAGTCAAACAAAGCTTCCTTATTAATGAAGCAGATATTAGGTTGATGCTTGCTCCAAAGTCACATAAGGCTGTCCTTGTACAAGCATCACCCAGAGTGCATGGAATCATAAAGCTTCCAGGATCTTTAAGCTTCTCTGGTAAGCTATTTTGAATGATTGCACTGCACTCTTCAGTGAGGAGGACTATTTTTGTCTCTCTTCAATCCTTTTTATGACTTAAAATGTCCTTCATGAACTTAGCATAAGAAGGTATCTGTTCAAGAGCCTCTGCAAAAGGAATCTTGATATCTAATGTTCTGAGATAATCCGCAAAGTGGGCAAATTATTTATCTTCCTCCTCTTGATAGAGTTTCTAAGGGAATGGCATCTTAGCCTTATACTCATCAACCTTGGTTGATGAAGGGTGAATGCCATGTGTCTTGGAAGGGGGGTTAGTAGCTTGCTTAGGAGGGTTGCTATTAGTGAGTGACTAGCCTCCCTTGCATGGGCATTCAACGCCCATGTTGCTGCCCCCTTCCTTGCGTTTGACACCAGGGGCATCATCCCCTTGTGGGCGTTCAACGCCAAGGGTGCTGCCTCCTTGGGCATTTAAACACCCAGTCTTTACCCTTTCCTAGCGTTCAACGCCAAGAGTGATACCATCCTGTGTGTTTGAATGCCCAGAGTTATCCTATGCAGAGACCTGGCTATCTGCTGCCAGTTGTTCTTTTCCCTTCTTATTGTACTGAGGTTGGGTATTTAAGGATTTCCCACTTCTCAGTTGAATAGCCTGGCATTCTTTTGTTATCTGCTTAGATAACTGCTGCCTTTTTTTACTCAGCTGGGCTTCTACATTCCTGTTAGTAGCCTGAGTTTCTTGCAAAGCCTCTTGCAAGTCCAGTAGTTACTTGCAAAGCCTCTTCTAGTCAATGGGCCATCCTGTTCTGAAGGGTTAGGCTCAGCAGACACTGCCTTAACCTCTCTTTTTATAGAGGTCTCAGCAGATGAGTACAGATGCTGATTAGTGACAACTATCTCAATAAGCTCTTGAGCCTCTCTAATGGTCTTTCTCATGTGTATCAAACTACCAGCAAAGTGGTCCAAAGACATTCTAGCCATGTCTGAAAGTCCATAATAGAAGATGTCTTGATTTAAAAACTTGTCTACTAACTGTTTCCAAGTTTTCAAGCTAGCTTTAGGCTAGTTATCCAACCGCCTTTTTGCTTGATCCTTTATAGCAAAAGAAAAAAGCAACAGTCTATAGACATCTTGGTCTACTCCCTTACTGTGTACTGTGTCAGCAATCTTTAAGAAATCTGCCAGGAATTCTGTAGGTTCTTCTTGAGAAAGCCCAGAATATTGGTAGTTTTGCTGCACTAGAGTAATAAGATGAGGGTTGAGTCCAAAGCTACTTGCTCTTATGTGAGGTATGCTAATACTTCTTCCATAGAAGTCAGCAGTGGGATTTTTATAAGATCTCAGAGTTCTTCTGAACTCTTCATTCCCATTTTAGTTCATGATGAAGAAGGGTAGAAGAAGAGAAAGAAGGAGAGAGGTAGAAGAGGTAGAAGAAGAAATAGAAGTAGAAAAGAAGGAGAGAGGTAGAAGAGGTAGAAGAAGTAGAACAAGAAATATTTTATTTATTTAATTATTTAATCTGAAATTAAAATTAATTATTTAAAAGGAATGAAATTCGAAAAAGAAGAAAGAAGAGTAGAAGAGGATATTTCGAAAATTTAGGAGAGAGAAGAATTAGTTAGGAAGTTTGAAAAAGAAGAGAGAGAAGATAAGTAATTAATTAAGAAAATATTTAAATTTAAGATTTGAATTTTGAAAAAGTCAGTAAGGTAAGATAAAGATCTGAAAGAGATTTGAATTTTTGAAAAGGTTTAATTTTGAAAATTGAAATTTGAAATTTAAATATTGAATTTTGAAAAAAATTGGATTTTGAAATTTTGAATTTTGAAATTTTAATTTTGAAATAAGATAAGATAAGATTTTGAAAAAGATATGATTTTGAAAAGATTTGATTTTTGAAATTTAAAAATTAAGATAAGATAAGATAAAAAATTTAAAATTGAAATTTGAATTTTTTTGTGAATTTTTTAAAATTAATTAAAAATAAGATAGAAAAGATATTTTTTTTTTTACTTTTGAAATTAATGATGAAAGAGAAAAACAACAAAATGACACCAAACTTAAAATTTTTAGATCTAAAACACCCTATGATGCGAAAATTTAAAGAACACCAAGGAACACCAAACTTAAAAATTTTAAGATCAAAACACAAGGAAAAACAAGAATACTTTGAAGATTGACAAGAATACCAAGAACAAGACTCAAAAATTTAAAGAACACAAGAAAAGAACACCAAACTTAAAACTTTTGAACATCTAACATAAAATTTTCGAAAAATTAAAAGAAAAATACAAGAAAACACCAAACTTAAGGATTTGACACAAGAATTAAATAAAAGAAACTAATTTTGAAAAGTTTTTGGAAAGAAAGACTCAAAGTTTTCGAAAATTTTAACCAAGAACAAGAACACAAACTCAAATAAAAAGAAGAATAGTGACAAAAAAGATCAAGGTTTTTGGTAAAGTTTTAAAATTTTTCGAATTGAAGGACAGGAACAGGTAAGACTCAAACCAAGAATAAAAATTAAACAAAGAAAATAAAAATATCTTTTGAAAAAGTTTTAAATTTTTTTTCGAAAATAAAGAAGAGAAAAATAAAAATAAAAAACCCAACAAAAATCAAAAGACTCAATTAAAAATGATCAAAAAATAAAGTACCTGATCTCGGGAGCAAGACAATCCATCAGTTTGTTCAAACTCGAACAATCCCCGGCAACGGCGCCAAACCTTGGTGCACGAATCACCACACTTTCGTACTGCTGTACCAACAAGTGCACTGGGTCGTACAAGTAATACATGAGCGAGTCAGGGTCGATCCCACGAGGATTGTGGTTTGAAGCAAGCTATGGCTATCCTGTAGGTCTTAGTCATGCAGATTCAGAATTCAGTTGGATTGATGCAAGGGCAATGAATAATAGGAATATTGTATAAATTAAAATCAGTAATAGGAATAAGGTAAAGGATTGGAGTTGCTTTGTCTTTCTGAATTAACTCTAGTATTACTGTCTTCTTTGCTTTTGAGTGATCTCTTCAATGGCAGGCTGTAAGTGATTAACGCCTTTATTCAGAGGTCGTCAATACTCCTTCGGATCTGAACCCCAGCGTTAGTGTGGATCCATCTATGCTTAAGAGTAAAGCTCGTACAGTCCATTCTCTTTAATGATCATACTCAAAATGGCACAGACAAGGTTAGATCTTCTGGATCAGAGAATGCTACATCTTTGGGTTCTAGCCTCTACCACAGAGACCCTAATCTCCCCGTAAATCAGCTAAACTGGTGTCTTGAGAAGTCCCCAACGAAGTCGTGGATTAGCCGTCTGAGAGATGTATGATTCAAGCTGGTGGTTTGTGCTTTCCATTGAAGTATTCTCATGAACCCAAGTAGACGTGGGTGTTTGTCAAGCATGTTTGTCTTAGTATGATGAACAGAGCTGATTGTCACTGATCATCCTATTCACCATGTTGAAGTACGAATATACATCTTAAAATTAATCACACATGGATCGAAGAGAAACAGTAATACTTTTATTAATTCATAGGACTCAGTAGGGCTCCTCCCCTCAACCAAGGAGGTTTAGAGACTCATACTGAAGGGAAATACAATGTTAAACATGTAAAGTATGGTAAAGATGGTAAAAGTGTTCGAATAACATAAATCAAATCCCTTAAATACTAAACTAATGACTAGTAAGGGTAAACAGTGTTTTTAGTGCTAAAATCTACTTTTGGGGCCCACTTGGTGAGTGTTTGGGCTGAACTTTAAGATCCACGTGCTATGAGGCTTCTAGGGCATGAAACGCTAGCTAGGGGGTCCTCTTTGGCCGTTTGGACGCTGGGTTTTGCTCCTTCGGCACTGGACACCTGGAAGGGGGCAGGAGGCTGGCGTTGGATGCCAGTTTTGGGCCTTCTAATACCAAGCAAAGTATAGACTATTATACATTGATGGAAATCTCTAAAAGTCAGCTTTCTATAACCGTTAAGAACGCTTAATTTGGACTTTTGTAGCTCCAGAAAAGCTCTTTCGAGTTCAAGGAGGTCAAATTTGGACAACACCTGTAGTGCTTTCTCTGTCTCTGAATCAGACTTTTGCTCCAACTCTTCAATTTCAGCCAGAAATTACCTGAAATTGTACAAAAACACACAAGCTCAAAGTAGAATCCAAAAATGTGAATTTAACACTAAAACCTGTAAAAACTAAAAAAAAAACTAAACAAAACACATTAAAAACTATATGAAAACTATGCCCAAAAGCGTATAAAATATCCGCTCATCAAAGGAGAAGTCTTCTGTCACCGCCGCCATGTCTCTTCACTGCCACTGCCGTCAATGGAAGTCATCGCCATCTCCAACCGCTGCACCGCTAAAATCATTGCTGGAGGATCGAATGGAAAGGCTCGCCAATTCTGCTTATACTTCTGGGTTTTGGAATCTGACGAGCGCCACTACCGCTGCTGGAGTTGATGTTGCTTTGGCCTTGCTCTGGCTTTACTCTGAATTGTTACTGCTGCTGTTTGGCTGATGCTAGGCCTTCCACCGTCACTGGAGTTGCTCAAAACCACCATGGTTGCTACCGAGGAAACAAAACGAGTGCCAGAAATTACTATTGGAGCTACCCACAACCACTGTGGTTGCTGCCAAGGGGATAGAACGGATGCCAAAATCTAATAGAATGCTGCTGCCATCGATCGGAGATGCCAAACTATTACTGCTACTACTTTGAGATGATATGGCTGCTATTAAAGTTGTTGTTGATGATTGTAGCATTCCCAATTTCTATGGATTTTGACACTCTGAGGTAGGGGATTTATTTTTAAAGTTAAACGTTTTTTAATTTAGAATGCCTACAAAGTTAATTGGATAATTGCAAATAGTTAATAATGGTTAAGAATTGATTAATTGATGTGAATTTCTTGTGTTAGAAACAAGAGATTAAACTAGAGAAAGGATTTGTGTATTATTGAGTGTATTCAAGTTATCTATTCAAGTTGTCTGGAATGATACAATATAAAAGGATATTTATAGGTACTAAGAGAATCGTAATAATAAAGACATAATCTCCTATAATAAATATTCAGATATACTAAATAATACTAATTGATCTTAATTGATCCTAATTATATTCTAACAGCTTCAAATGTGTTTGAGAATAGTTAGCTGTTGTGATTATTGTGAATTATGACTAGTTTTGGATGCGGTTGTGATGACTCTAAATTATAAGTGAAATTAGATACGGTTGTGAATTGTATTTTGAATTATTGATTTTTGTGATGAATTGGCTGAGATTCTGATCTTGAATAAATTATTTTGAATTTTTTGATACTGAATTGGAATTTTAATATATTGGAATGGCTGTGAAAAGGACTTGCGACGGGTTGGAATTGGTTGAAATGTGGCTATGAATGGTGATTTATTTAATGTTACTTATCAAATTGAAATATGATGGTTAATTATTGAAAATCTGACATTTTGATAATTGATAAATGGAATTTAGATTATGGTTGTGATTAAGACTGGTTTTATTATCGTGAATGATTAACTAATGAGAATGATTGTGGTTTAAGGTTATGATTGTTATTAGTTCTCTGGTTGTCTTGGAATTGTAGAGAATCCTGATTTTATCTTATTATGCTGAGTTGGTTATTATCGATTGATTTGCTTGATGGTGCTGTGACGGTTGTTATTGTTGAATTAAGGTTAACTAGAGTTGATTTTGAGGACGGTTAAAGGATTGAAGGTTGATTACTGAACTATTTTCATGAAATTTGATTTTTAGAATAAAATAGTAACTTTGATAATAATTAAATAACTTTAAAAATAACTAAAAATATGAAAGGTTGGTGTTTAGAACATTAGTTATGAATTCTTAAAGCTGGACCAGTTTACTTTTAAAGAATGGTGTATCGAAACTCTGATTTTAATTGATGTTAGGATGTTGGTCGTTAAACTAATTTATAATGAGATGATTATTGAGATTTTGTTGTTATGATAACCACTGATAAAGGGTTGGGGATTTGTGGAGAAAGAGGGAACCCGTAAGGGTGGCTAAGTCCGAGTTTTAGGAGAGGTGCTGCCAAAATTTTATAAAATCTTAAGGCTTTGTTGAAATGTTATTTAAAAAGATTTGAATTTATAGAAATTATATTTTTTGAGTTTTATTTAGATAAGTAAAAAAATTATACCATTTTGAATTTGAATTACCAAGGAAAAGTTTATGTTTCAAGTTTGAAATATTTAAGGAAGGAATTATGTTTTGAGTTTGATTTAATATGAAAAGAGTTATATTTTGAAAAGTATTTAGTAAAATTAAAATAAATCGGTTTCTTGAATCATTTGAAAGAGAATTAAATTGAAAATTAGTTTTAAAATTGGTTCGAGTTAAGATGTTGTAAAAGTGGAAGTCGTAAAGTTAGTACAGCATGATTGAATAGAGAAAGAGAGAGATATTGCATAAGAATATGAAACTGAAGATGATTAACGAGAATGATAACTAATGATGAGAACTTCACTGATTCTTTTGAGAAAAGGTATTCAGTTTATAAAGTCATTGGCAAGGACGTGGGTTTTGTCCCACTTGCGTATTCACAATTATAAAAGAGGCAAAGAAAAAAGAGTGCTTAAGAAAGATAAGTTATTACTTTAACATCTGCCATAGAAGAACAGAGTTATATTTGTTTGATTTCTGCCACAGAAGAGCAGAGTGATGTTTGTTTGATTATTGCCACAGTAGAGCAGGAAGTTCGTTGTCTGCCACAGTAGAGCAGGAAGTTCGTTGTCTGCCACAGTAGAGCAGATATTTTTGTTTGTTTGATTTTTGCCACAGTAGAGCAGATACTGCCACAGTAGAGCAGTCTATTTTCCATCCATCTATTTTCCTGCCACAGTAGAGCAGAGGCTGTCACAGAAGAGTAGTTATTTATTTGTTCACGGGTTGGAAAATCATATCCAGAATAACATGGATTCGTGACTGGATAATGTCGGGATGCGGGCAGACAACCGACACATGAGCTCATGGCCTGCTTAGGACAGACATGCATCATAATATTTGCACATATGCATTTGGTTGTGTTTGCTTGTATTACTTGTTTGTGATTGTGTTGTTTATCTTATTGCAACTTGTGTGTGTTGAATTGAATCTCTTACTTGTGCTATTGGTTGTGAATGTATTGAGGTTATTAATAACTGTTGTTGTGACTAAAAATTAATTAGGTGGCTAAGAGATAGTTAGTATGACAAGCTTTGTGATTGAGATCTGATTTGGTTTTAGAAATTTAAAGAAAGTAATTAATTATCTAAAGTAAAATTAAGAATTATTTTCAAAGGTTTGACAAAAATATTTTTATTTAAGTAAAGTTAATTATTTGTAATTTTAATCATTACTTTTATGGCATTTCAATTACCTACTGAGAACGTGTGGTTTGTTCTTACCCCAAAATCTTCTACCCTTTCAATGACACAGGTTTGAAGACTCAGTATGAAGCTGTGGATGAATAGTTGGAAATGTTTATAAGTTAAGTTATTTTCATAGAGTTCCCTCGCCTTTATTGATTGAGATTTTATTTTATACAGAGGGATTGAAGTTGTATCTGAATTTCATTTGAATTCTTTTGTATAATACTTACTATAATTAATAATTATGTGATTATTCACTGGAGTTGCTCAAAACCACCATGGTTGCTACCGAGGAAACAAAACGAGTGCCAGAAATTACTATTGGAGCTACCCACAACCACTGTGGTTGCTGCCAAGGGGATAGAACGGATGCCAAAATCTAATAGAATGCTGCTGCCATCGATCGGAGATGCCAAACTATTACTGCTACTACTTTGAGATGATATGGCTGCTATTAAAGTTGTTGTTGATGATTGTAGCATTCCCAATTTCTATGGATTTTGACACTCTGAGGTAGGGGATTTATTTTTAAAGTTAAACGTTTTTTAATTTAGAATGCCTACAAAGTTAATTGGATAATTGCAAATAGTTAATAATGGTTAAGAATTGATTAATTGATGTGAATTTCTTGTGTTAGAAACAAGAGATTAAACTAGAGAAAGGATTTGTGTATTATTGAGTGTATTCAAGTTATCTATTCAAGTTGTCTGGAATGATACAATATAAAAGGATATTTATAGGTACTAAGAGAATCGTAATAATAAAGACATAATCTCCTATAATAAATATTCAGATATACTAAATAATACTAATTGATCTTAATTGATCCTAATTATATTCTAACAGCTTCAAATGTGTTTGAGAATAGTTAGCTGTTGTGATTATTGTGAATTATGACTAGTTTTGGATGCGGTTGTGATGACTCTAAATTATAAGTGAAATTAGATACGGTTGTGAATTGTATTTTGAATTATTGATTTTTGTGATGAATTGGCTGAGATTCTGATCTTGAATAAATTATTTTGAATTTTTTGATACTGAATTGGAATTTTAATATATTGGAATGGCTGTGAAAAGGACTTGCGACGGGTTGGAATTGGTTGAAATGTGGCTATGAATGGTGATTTATTTAATGTTACTTATCAAATTGAAATATGATGGTTAATTATTGAAAATCTGACATTTTGATAATTGATAAATGGAATTTAGATTATGGTTGTGATTAAGACTGGTTTTATTATCGTGAATGATTAACTAATGAGAATGATTGTGGTTTAAGGTTATGATTGTTATTAGTTCTCTGGTTGTCTTGGAATTGTAGAGAATCCTGATTTTATCTTATTATGCTGAGTTGGTTATTATCGATTGATTTGCTTGATGGTGCTGTGACGGTTGTTATTGTTGAATTAAGGTTAACTAGAGTTGATTTTGAGGACGGTTAAAGGATTGAAGGTTGATTACTGAACTATTTTCATGAAATTTGATTTTTAGAATAAAATAGTAACTTTGATAATAATTAAATAACTTTAAAAATAACTAAAAATATGAAAGGTTGGTGTTTAGAACATTAGTTATGAATTCTTAAAGCTGGACCAGTTTACTTTTAAAGAATGGTGTATCGAAACTCTGATTTTAATTGATGTTAGGATGTTGGTCGTTAAACTAATTTATAATGAGATGATTATTGAGATTTTGTTGTTATGATAACCACTGATAAAGGGTTGGGGATTTGTGGAGAAAGAGGGAACCCGTAAGGGTGGCTAAGTCCGAGTTTTAGGAGAGGTGCTGCCAAAATTTTATAAAATCTTAAGGCTTTGTTGAAATGTTATTTAAAAAGATTTGAATTTATAGAAATTATATTTTTTGAGTTTTATTTAGATAAGTAAAAAAATTATACCATTTTGAATTTGAATTACCAAGGAAAAGTTTATGTTTCAAGTTTGAAATATTTAAGGAAGGAATTATGTTTTGAGTTTGATTTAATATGAAAAGAGTTATATTTTGAAAAGTATTTAGTAAAATTAAAATAAATCGGTTTCTTGAATCATTTGAAAGAGAATTAAATTGAAAATTAGTTTTAAAATTGGTTCGAGTTAAGATGTTGTAAAAGTGGAAGTCGTAAAGTTAGTACAGCATGATTGAATAGAGAAAGAGAGAGATATTGCATAAGAATATGAAACTGAAGATGATTAACGAGAATGATAACTAATGATGAGAACTTCACTGATTCTTTTGAGAAAAGGTATTCAGTTTATAAAGTCATTGGCAAGGACGTGGGTTTTGTCCCACTTGCGTATTCACAATTATAAAAGAGGCAAAGAAAAAAGAGTGCTTAAGAAAGATAAGTTATTACTTTAACATCTGCCATAGAAGAACAGAGTTATATTTGTTTGATTTCTGCCACAGAAGAGCAGAGTGATGTTTGTTTGATTATTGCCACAGTAGAGCAGGAAGTTCGTTGTCTGCCACAGTAGAGCAGGAAGTTCGTTGTCTGCCACAGTAGAGCAGGAAGTTCGTTGTCTGCCACAGTAGAGCAGGAAGTTCGTTGTCTGCCACAGTAGAGCAGGAAGTTCGTTGTCTGCCACAGTAGAGCAGATATTTTTGTTTGTTTGATTTTTGCCACAGTAGAGCAGATACTGCCACAGTAGAGCAGTCTATTTTCCATCCATCTATTTTCCTGCCACAGTAGAGCAGAGGCTGTCACAGAAGAGTAGTTATTTATTTGTTCACGGGTTGGAAAATCATATCCAGAATAACATGGATTCGTGACTGGATAATGTCGGGATGCGGGCAGACAACCGACACATGAGCTCATGGCCTGCTTAGGACAGACATGCATCATAATATTTGCACATATGCATTTGGTTGTGTTTGCTTGTATTACTTGTTTGTGATTGTGTTGTTTATCTTATTGCAACTTGTGTGTGTTGAATTGAATCTCTTACTTGTGCTATTGGTTGTGAATGTATTGAGGTTATTAATAACTGTTGTTGTAACTAAGAATTAATTAGGTGGCTAAGAGATAGTTAGTATGACAAGCTTTGTGATTGAGATCTGATTTGGTTTTAGAAATTTAAAGAAAGTAATTAATTATCTAAAGTAAAATTAAGAATTATTTTCAAAGGTTTGACAAAAATATTTTTATTTAAGTAAAGTTAATTATTTGTAATTTTAATCATTACTTTTATGGCATTTCAATTACCTACTGAGAACGTGTGGTTTGTTCTTACCCCAAAATCTTCTACCCTTTCAATGACACAGGTTTGAAGACTCAGTATGAAGCTGTGGATGAATAGTTGGAAATGTTTATAAGTTAAGTTATTTTCATAGAGTTCCCTCGCCTTTATTGATTGAGATTTTATTTTATACAGAGGGATTGAAGTTGTATCTGAATTTCATTTGAATTCTTTTGTATAATACTTACTATAATTAATAATTATGTGATTATTATTATTATTATTATTACTTGGTGATCTTTGATCTATGATTTTAATTAGTAAAAATAAAATTTTTTGGAATTTTCTATAAAACTGAAACGCGATATCAAACTAAAGGCTCAATATTAAATAGTTAATAAAGAGAACAGGTTAGTAACGCCTTAGTTTTGGTACGATCATGACGTACTGGAAGTTGGGTCATTACAACTTGGCTTCTTCAAAAATAAGAAGCTCGTAAGTGGAAATATAATTATCAACATCTTTGTATCAAGTCTTCAGTTTGACCAGGGTGGACGAGGATCCAGCAGAAGTAGCTCCTTCTTTTTTACTATTTTCTGCTGCTGAAAACAGACCCATATTCGGAACAGTGTAAGAATCTCTACAATGCTGAAAAAAACCAAAATATTGAAAATGAAAAAAAATATATAGATACAGAGAAAGAGAGAGTGATTGATGAATGGAGTATCATTTGCCTTGAAATCCTTGAAGAGGCGAAAGTAGTCACACCTGAGAACAATCTGGTAGAAGCAGCGGATAACAGATTCTTCTTGTAGCTTTTCCTTGTCCACCGCCATCAAACAGTCTTTTCGAGCCTCCCAATGCGCACATGTGCCTATACTCAAAACCCACCGCCAATCGCGGCCACCGTAGCTTGTCTTGGTTGGCTACAGTAAAGAAAATAGGCAAATGTGCCTACTTTTCTGTTGTTGGATCTTATCACGACAATCGATTGTTCCTCCTCAGAACTTCTCTGCAACTTCATAGATTTTCATCATAATCGCTGGAGAGCATTTCATGATTCACACTACAAGATATGCGTTAAAATTCTAGAGAAGAAAAAAGAAGTGGAATCAGAATGAGATCTCCATCAGAATGAGGGTTTCCTAAATAAAGAGAGAGAAGGGAATAAGGCAAGAACGAAAGAAAGAGAACAAGAAAGAGAGCAGCCGAACGATGGTAGAGGTGGCAAGATTGATCCAAAAGAAGAGAAAGAACCCACAGGAATACTACGGGTATATGATGTGATACTATAGCTTTGATATCATCATCATATAACAATAGTATACCGGTGAGCTTCTGGCTAGTGTGGAGTTTTTTCCAATTTCTGAGATTTTCATAATACAAAAAACCAGGGGTAGTCTGATTGGTAGGAGCAGGAATTAGAACAATAAAAAGGGAAAAACAAACCAGGGGTAGTCTATCATTGTATTTACTATTTAGTAAACCACCAGCACCACCAACTGAGATTAATCCAACTGTTTAGTATAAGTAATAATAGAAATTTGATAACTACATCATTTTAGAGGAACATATGAAATTGATATACTCCACTAGAGCACAAATGTATGAATCTCAGAATTCAATTGATTATAAAAAAATAGTGATTCAAAATAAAACCCCTCTTCCAAAAAAACTTTTGATTCAATAGCCAATATCAAATCAAACTACACTAAGAAGAAATGATGATCACATCAAGCGCAAAAATAACACAACAAAAAATTCTCCACAAACTTAAAAATCAGACGAGCTATAAATTTTACTTCGACTGGGTCACGGGGATGGTTGAAACAAAAGTGAGAACCATAGCCACAGAATCTAGTCCTAAAAAAGTAGATACAATCAGCCTCACCAATCCTCTAGAGACAAGATTCCTCTATAGCACCCAGTCCCATTTGCCACATTAGCTCTGTGTTTTTCAAAATCAGGACCAGACACACTTCATAACACCCCATATTCTCCTATAAGACAAATCACAATCGCAGAAAGCCACAAACATTAGGGAAAAAGGGAAACGATTTTCATATTTTATTTTATGAACAAAAAAGAAAAGATCAGAGCAATTGGGGCATTATATCAAATCTAACACAATATCATACCTTCGAGGCAAATTCTGATCCACTCCGGCAATTGATCAGATCAGGAACCCTCGCTGGACCGGCCGTACAGCTCTATTGCGCGGACACAAGGAAACCGGAGCTGATGGAATAGAAAATAAAAAGGTCCTTCCGATGAAATCTATTGCTGGATCTCATCATGACAATCAATCGTTCCTCTTCAGCTAGAAAATGAAAAGATTCTTCCGATAAAATCTGTTACAGGATCTCATCATGACGATCGATCGTTCTTCCTCAGCGCCTCTCTACAACTCCACAGATTTCCATCATAATCCCTGGAGAGTGTTTCATGATTTACACTACAGGAAATGCGTTAAAATTCCAGAGAAAAAAAAAGAAGTGGAATCAAAATGAGATCTCCATCAGAATGAGGGTTTCCTGAAGAAAGAGAAAGAATGGAATAGGGCAAGAACAAAAGAAAGAAGGCAGGCAAACGATGGCAAAAATGGCAAGAGTGATCTAAAAGAAGAGAAAGAAGCTCAATTTGGGGAAGCTCGAGGAGATGAATAAGGTTTCAATGAGAGAGAGAGAGAGAGAAAAAAGAGAAGGAAGAGACACCATAAATGAAGTAAAAGAAGACAAGGAAGATGAGTTGTGAAGTGGGACCCTTGAAGCGACATTTTTTGGAAAAAAAGAAAACTAAAAAAAGCCAAAAAATGCCACTTCGGATAAGAATCCTCCATTATAGCCAGAAAATTGGAACGCCTATCCTTTTTTATTATGGTGGTCTTTTATACAGCGGACACATGTCTTTGATAGTGATAAAATGTGACAATGACATATATTTTTGTGATTTTTAACCAATTTCATCCTGTATTTCTATAATTGCATTGTGGTCTCTTGTGCTTGTGGTGAAAATGCAATATACATACATCAGATGTTAAATGTGTAATTTTTTATTGGTGGTCAGGTGAACTTTTTAGTTGGACTTAAATGTATGAATACATTTTTGGTTGGTAAGTTATGCCCTTTAAATGTATGAATATATTGGGAAAGTGATACATTTTTGGTGCGCAATTTTTTGCACACTAAACAAGAAAAAATGAAACAAATTGAACCGTAGGCAAAAATTATGAATTAAATTATTGCTGTGTATGACCAAATAAAAAATTGGTGTGGCAACGGGTCCCATGGAAGCGGGGACATGCCCCCCACCCCCCGCCTCCATAACCTCTCCCCGTCCCCGCTCATTGGTACCACGAATTCCCACACCTTCGTACTATTGTACTAGCAAGTGTACTGGGTCGTCCAAGTAATACCTGAGCGAGTCAGGGTCGATCCCATGAGGATTGTGGTTTGAAGCAAGCTACGGTTATCTTGCAGGTCTTAGTCATGCGAAATCAGAAGGTTATTGGTTATGAGATCTGAAACTATGAAGACATGTAACTAATAAAATACTTTGTATATTAGAAGGGAATCAGTGATAGGGATAAGGTAAAGGATTGGAGTTGCTTTGTCTTTCTGAATTAACTCTGGTATTTCTGTCTTCTTTGCTTGTGAGTGATCTCTTCAATGTCAGGCTACAAGTGATTAGTGCCTTTATTGAGAGGTCGTCAATACTTCTCCGGATCTGAAGCCCAGGATTAGTGTGGATCCATCTCTTCTTGACAATGAAGTACGTACACTTCATTCTCCTTAATGATCCCACTCAAAACGCCATAGACAAGGTCGGATCTTCTGGATCAGAGAATGCTGCATCATTGGGTTCTAGCCTCTACCACAGAGGCCCTAACCTCCCCGTAAATCAGTTGAACTGGTGTCTCGAGAAGTCCCAAACGAAGTCGTAGATTAGCCGTCTGAGAGATGTATGATTCAAGCTGGTGGTGTGTGCTTTCCACTGAAGTATTCACACGAACCCAAGCAGACGCGGGTGTTTATCAGGCACATTCATCTTAATGTGATGAACAGAGCTGATTGTCACTGATCATCCTATCCACCACGTTGAAGTACGAATATACATCTTAGAATTAATCAAACACGGATCGAAGAAGAAACAGTAATACTTTTATTAATTCATAGGACTCAGCAGGGGTCCTCCCCTCAACCTAAGAGGTTTAGAAACTAATACTGATGTAAAATACAACGGTAAAAATATGTATGGTGTGCGTCCTCCCTATGGAGAATGTAAAATACACTTTAAATACAAAATAGATTACTAGTAAGGGTAAAACAGTCTTTTTGGTGCTAAAATCCACTTCTGGGGCCCACTTGGTGAGTGTTTGGACTGAGCTTTGATAAGATCCACGTGCTATGAGGCTCCTAGGGCGTTGAACCTGGCTAGGGGGTCCTTTCTGGGCGTTTGGATGCTGGTCTCAGCTATTTGGGCGCTGGATGCCTGGAAGGGGGCAGGAAGCTGGCATTGGATGCCAGTTTTGGGCCTTCTAATTGGAAGCAAAGTATATACTATTATACATTTCTGGAAATCTCTGAAAGTCAATTTTCTAGAGCTATTGAGAATGCTCCATTTGGCCTTCTGTAGCTCTAGAAAAGCTTTTCCGAGTGCAAGGAGGTCAGATCCGGACAGCATCTGCAATGCTTTCTCTGTCTCTAAATCAGACTTTTACTCCAGTTCCTCAATTTCAGCCAGAAAAGACCTGAAATTGTAAAAAAAAACACAAAAAATCATAATAGAATCCAAAAATATGAATTTAACGCTAAAACCTATAAAAACTTAATAAAAAGCTAAACAAAACATACCAAAAACTATATGAAAATGATGCCAAAATGCGTATAAAATATTCGCTCATCACAACACCAAACTTAAATTGTTGCTTGTCCCCAAGCAACTAAAAACACAGTAGGATAAAAAGAAAATTAAGATACAATAAATTTCTAAGTTTCCAATGAAGCTTAGTTACAATTAGATGAGCAGGACTCAATAGCTTTTTGCTTCTGAATAGTTTTGGCATCTCACTATCCATTGAAACTCAGAATGGTTGGCATCTTTAGAAACTTAGAATCCAGATGATATTATTGACTCTCCTAGTTAAGCTCTTTTTTATTCTTGAACAAAGCTTTCAGAGTCTTGGCCGTGATCCTAATCAACTTGTTTTCCAGTATTACCATCGGATACAATAATGCCACAAACACTTTAACTGGGTGAACCATTTCAGATTGTGACTCAACTTTGCTAGAGTCCCCAGATAGAGGTGTCCGGAGTTCTTAAGCACACTCTTTTTGCTTTAGATCACGACTTTAACCGCTCAGTCTCAAGCTTTTCACTTGACACCTTCACGCCACAAGCACATGGTTAGGGACAGCTTGGTTGAGCCACTTAGGCCAGGATTTTATTCCTTTAGGCCCTTGATGAGCGGATAATTTATACGCTTTTCGGCATTGTTTTTAGGTAGTTTTTAGTATGATTTAGTTAGTTTTTACTATGTTTTTATTAGTTTTTAGGAAAAATTCACATTTCTAGACTTTACTATGAGTTTGTGTGTTTTTCTGTGATTTCAGGTATTTTCTGGCTGAAATTGAGGGACCTGAGCAAAAATCTGATTCAGAGGCTGAAAAAGGACTACAAATGCTGTTGGATTCTGACCTCCCTGCACTCGAAATGGATTTTCTGGAGCTACAAGAGTCCAACTGGCGCGCTCTTAATTGCGTTGGAAAGTAGACATCCAGGGCTTTCCAGCAATATATAATAGTTCATACTTTGCTCAAAGATAAACGACGTAAACTGGCGTTTAACACCAGTTCCATGTTCCATTCTGGCATCAAACGCCAGAAACAGGTTACAAGTTGGAGTTAAATGCCCAAAACAGGTTACAATCTGGCATTTAACTCCAGAAACAGCCTAGGCACGTGTAAAGCTCAAGTCTCAACCCCGGCACACACCAAGTGGGCCCCAGAAGTGGATTTCTGCACTATCTATCGTAGTTTACTCATTTTCTGTAAACCTAGGTTACTAGTTTAGTATTTAAACTACTTTTAGAGATTTATTTTGCATCTCATGACATTTACACGTTTCATATTGTATTTCTGACGACACGAGTCTCTAAAAACCATGATTGGGGGTGAGGAGCTCTGCTGTGTCTCGATGAATTAATGCAAGTACTTCTGTTTTCTATTCAAACACGCTTGTTTCTATTCTAAGATATTCACTCGCACTTCATCCTGATGAATGTGATAATCCGTGACACTCATCACCATTCTCAACCTATGAACGCGTGCCTGACAACCACTTCCATTCTACCTTAAATTGAGTGTATATCTCTTAGCCTCTTGGTTCATGATCAGAGTCTTCGTGGTATAAGTTAGGACTATTGGCGGCCATTCCTGAGATCCGAAAAGTCTAAACCTTGTCTGTGGTATTTCGTGTAGGATCTGGGAAGGGATGACTGTGACGAGCTTCAAACTCACGAGTGCTAGGCGTAGTGACAGACGCAAAAGGATCAATGGATCCTATTCCAACATGAGTGAGAACCGACAGATGATTAGCCGTGTGGTGACAGCGCATTTGGACCATTTTCACTGAGAGGACAGATGGTAGCCATTGACAACAGTGATCCACCAACATACAGCTTGCCATGGAAGGAGCCTCGCGTGCGTGAAGAAGAAGACAGTAGAAAAGCAGAGATTTGGAAGACAGAGCATCTCCAAATCCTCAATTTGTTCTCCATTACTGCATAACAAGTATTATTTAATTTATGCTATTTACTCTTCATAAACCCAATCATTTTTTATCACTAATTTCCTGACTAAGAATTACAAAATAGCCATAGCTTGCTTCAAGCCGACAATCTTCGTGGGATCGACCCTTACTCATGTAAGGTATTACTTGGACGACCCAGTGCACTTGCTGGTTAGTGGTACGAGTTGTGAAAAGTGTGATTTATAATTCGTGCACCAGCCCTCTTATCCATTAATGCTCAAAGCCTTGGATCCTTTTACCCTTGCCTTTTGGTTTAAAGGATTATTGGCTTTTTGCTCTTGCCTTTTGGTTTAAAGAGCTATTGGCTTTTTCTGCTTGCTTTTTTTTCTATTTTTTTTTTTTTGCCACTTTTTTTTTTCGCATGCAAGCTTTTTATTTTTCTTTTTGCTGCTTTTTCTTGCTTCAAGAATCAATATTATTGATTTTTCAGATTACCAATAATACTTTTCCTTTTTCCTTATTCTTTCAAGAGCCAACATTCTAAAATCTCAACTTCAAATATGCACTGCTCATTCATACATTCAAGAAATAAAAGCAATATCACCACATCAACATAATTAAACTATTCTTATTTTAAACTTGAAATTAATGCATCTCTCAATTCTTTTCAAATAAAATTTTCTTTTTAGCAAGGTGAGAGATATATGGAATATTTTGCAACTTTAAGGCATAAATGCAAATAATCATGCAACAAGAACAAGAGAACAAATAAAACATAACAAAAAATAGAAAAATAATAAAAGAAAAAGAAGTAAAAGAGAATGAGTCCACCTTTAATGGTGGCGGCTAGTACTCCCCCTTGAGGATCCAATGTGATGCTTGATCTCTTCTATGTCATTCCTTTGCCTTTGTTGCTCTTCCCTCATAGCCCTTTGGTCCTCCCTTATGGCTCTTTGATCTTCTCTTATTTCATTGAGGGTGATGGAGTGCTCTTGATGCTCCACCCTCAATTGCTCCATGTTAGTGCTTAGTTCTCCAAGAGAAGTCTGCCATTGATCCCAATAGCTTTGAGGAGGAAAATACATCCCTTAAGGCATCTTAGGGATCTTATACTGAGGCGGTTGCACAGGCTCTTGTGCATGCTCACTAGTCTGCTCCATCCTCTTCTTAGTGATGGGCTTATCCTCCCCAATGGAGATATCTCCTTCTATAATAATTCCAGATAAATTGCATAGATCACAGATGAGGTGTGGGAATGCCAACCTTGCATTGGTGGAAGGCTTCTCAACTATCTTATACAATTCTTGAGGAATCACCTCATATACTTCCACCTCACTTCCAATCATGATGCAATGGATCATAATGGCTCTGTCAACAGTCACTTCTGACCGATTGCTAGTGGGAATGATAATCTTTGGATGAATTCTAACCATCCTCTAGCTATGGGCTTAAGGTCAACCCTTCTTAGTTGAATGGGCTTGCCTTGGGAATCTCTTTTCCACTGTGCTTCTTTCACACAGATGTCTGAGAGCACTTAATCTAATCTCTTATCAAAGTTGACTCTCCTAGTGTAAGGATGAGGATCTCCTTGCATTAGAGGCAAGTTGAACGCCAACCTCACACTTTCCGAGCTGAAATCTAATATTCTCCCTCGAACCATGGTGTTCCAATTCCTTGGTTTCAGGTTCACACTAGTGTCATCATTTTTAGTAACCCATGCATTAGCATAGAACTCTTGCACCATGAGAATCCCAACATCCTAAATTGGATTGGTTAGGACTTCCTAACCTCTTCTCCGGATCTCTCTTCAGATTTTCGGATACTCATTCTTTTTGAGCTTGAAAGGGACCTCAGGGATCACTTTCTTCTCTGCCACTACTTCATAGAAGTAGTCTTCATGAGCTTTGGTGATAAATCTCTCCATCTCCCAAGATTCAGAGGGAGTGGTTACTACCTTTCCTTTCCTCTTTCTAGAGGATTCTCCAACTTTGGGCGCCATGAATGGTAATAGAAAGAAAAAAAGCTATGCTTTTCCCACACCAAACTTAAAACTTTGCTCATCCTGGAGCAAAAATAAAGAAAAGAGAAGAATAGAGTAGAAGAAGAAGAAATTAGAGGAAGATAGAGGGAGAGAGAGGGCTCGGCCTTGTGGGTGTTATGAGTGTATGAAAGATGTGTGTATGAAGGGTTATGAAGTGGGGTATTTATAGGAGTGGTGATGGGTAGTGTTCGGCCATGGGTTGGGTTTTGGGTGGGAAATTTGATTTTAAAGTGGGTGGGGGTTGGTGGGAGTTATGATGGGTTTGAAAAAGTAAAATGGATGTAATTGGGCTAGGGTTTATAGGGAAGTATGTATGGAGAAGTGTGAAAGTAAGTGGGGTAGGTGAAAGATGTTGTGGGACCCACTGGTCCTAAGAGGCTAGGAAATCCAGATTCCCTGCTTCTCTGCACTGGCATTTGAACGCCCAGGGGCTGCTCCCTGACTGGCATTCAACGCTAGTAATGCTGCCCATGAGGGGCGTTGAACGCCCAACAGGGATACCCTGGCTAGCGTTCAACTTTAACACTCCATCCAGAGTATTCTATTTTTACTGCTGTGAAATTCTGTCTTTGTTCTGATGGCTGCATATGATCATGACTCTAAAAGAAAAACAAAACACAATAAAAGGAAATAAATAATTAATTAAGGTTGGTTTGCCTCCCAACAAGAGCTTCTTTAACATTATTAGCTTGACGTTTAGCTCCTTTCGGAGGTGAGTATGGGCTCAAATTTTTGCCCCTTGTAGTGAACCTTCTTCCTGTCTTCTCATGAATGAGCTCCACATGCTCTAAAGACAGGACACGACTCACTATATGTGGTAAGACTGGCTTCTTAGTGAAGACAGCTCTCATGCCAGGTGAGAGGCCTTCAGTTGGGACTTTCTTGTCCCACCAGCCTTTAGGTACTTTCTTCTTAGTACCTTTGTGCTTAGAGCTTGTTGAGGGCTGCCCAACACCAAACTTAGAACTGATGTCTGGGGGCTCTGCAGAGCTCTGCACAGAAAGAGAGGATTACAATACTAAGTGTTGCACAGTTATCTCTCTTTTATTTGAAGGAGAGTTGGGATGAGGCATCTTGAATAAGATGTGGTCCTTCCGTAGTTGTAGAGTCAGTTATCCCTTAGCCATATCAATGATAGCATTGGCAGTAGCTAGGAAAGGTCTTCCAAGGAGGACAGAGTCATCCTCATCATCTCCAATGTCCAAGATAATAAAGTTTGCAAGGATGTAGTGGTTTTCAACCTTTACCAGGACATCCTCTATTAAGCCATATGGCTTCTTCATTGTCTTGTCTGCCATCTCTTATGAGATATGTGTAGCTTGTACCTCAAAGATTCCCAGCTTCTCCATTACAGAGAGTGGCATAAGGTTGATGCTTGACCCTAGGTCACATACAGCCTTGTCAAAGGTCATAGAGCCTCTGCTAAACTAAAGCATGGAGTTCTTTGGAGAGCAGTGGAGGTTCTTCCACCAGAGGCTTTGTACCAAATAACTTGGCATTCAGCTTCATAAGAGCTCCAAGGTACCGAGCAACGTGCTCTTCCCTAATATCTTCATCCTCATCTGAGGATGAGTAGTCATCAGAACTCATACACTACAGAAGTGCATTCAAAGGAACCTCAATAGTCTTTACGGTTTCCTTTGGTTCTGGGATAGAGGGTTCTTGAGTGGGAATTAAGCACTCAAAGGGTGTGCTTTCACTGGCGTTTAACGCCAGCTCTGTGAGCTTTTTTAAACGCCCTTGTTGTCCACCCCTACTGGCGTTAAACGCCAATCCCTCTAGTGTTTTGGGCGTTGAATGCCCAGCAAGGATGTCCTTGCAGCCGTTCAACGCCAGCTTCCCTCGGTGTGTGGGTGTTGAACGCCTAGTGAGTGGTTCCTCACTGGCATTCAGCGCCAGAAAGCCTGTGTGTTTGGGTGTTGAACGCCCAGCCAGTGCTCCCTGACTAGCGTTCAATACCAGCTCTGCTGCCAGGATGGGCGTTGAACGCTCAGTGAGGGATTCCTCACTGGCGTTCAGTGCTAGGCTTGCTGCCAGATTGGGCGTTGAATGCCTAGTGATATGTCCTTCACTAGCGTTCAATGCCACCCCATTCTTCTCTGATTCGACCACTACCTCCATGGTTATAGCCTTGCACTCTTCTCTTGGATTCACCTCAGTGTTACTGGAAGAGTGTCTGGAGGAGTCTCAGGGATCCTCTTGTTCAGTTGACCAACCTGTACCTCCAAGTTTCTAATGGAGGACCTTGTTTCATTTATGAAACTATAAGTGATCTTTGAGAAGCTGGAAACCAGAGTGACTAAGTCAAAGAGGCTCTGCTTAGAGGTTTCCATGTTCCCTTGAGAAGATGGGAATGGTGGTCTGTTATTGAACCTATTCTGGTTCCTTCCACCTTGATTGTTATTGAAACCTTGTTGAGGTTTCTGTTGATCCTTCCATGAGAAGTTAGGATGATTCCTCCATGAAGGATTGTAGGTGTTTCCATAGGGTTCTCCCATATAATTCACCTTCTCGATGGTGGGTTGATCAGGATCATAAGCTTCTGTTTCAGAAGAAGCTTCCTAAGCACTGCCAACTGCATTTTGCATTCCAGTCAAATGCTGGGAGATCATATTGACTTGCTGAGTCAAGATCTTATTCTGAGCCAATATGGCATTCAGAGTTTCAACTTCATGATCTCCTTTCTTTTGAGAGATCCCATGATTTACAAGATTTCTTTCAAAAGTATACATGAATTGGTTGTTTGTAACCATCTCAATGAGTTTTCTAGCTTCTGCATGTGTTTTCTTCAAGTGGAGTGATCCACCTGCAGAGCTGTCCAATGAAACTTTGGACATCTCAGATAGACCATCATAGAACACGCCTATGATAGACCATTCTGAGAGCATGTCAGGAGGATATCTCCTTATTAGTTGCTTGTATCTTTCCCAAGCTTCATAGAGAGATTCACCTTCTCATTGTCTGCAGGTTTGAACTTTCACTCTAATTTTGCTCATCTTTTAAGGAGGAAAGAATTTAGCCAGAAAAACATTAACCAGCTTTTCCCAAGAGTCAAGACTCTCTCTTGGTTGGGCATCCAACCATAGCTTAGCTCTGTCTCTTACAGCAAAGGGAAAGAGCATCATCTTGTAGACTTCAAGATTAACTCCTTTAGTCTTTACAGTATAACAGATCTGTAAGAACTCAGCTAAAAACTGATGTGGATCTTCCATTGGAAGTCCATGGAACTTGCAGTTCTGCTGTAGAAGAAAGACTAACTGAGGCTTAAGCTCAAAATTGTTAGCTCCAATGGCAGGTACAGAGATACTTCTGCCATAAAAGTCAGAGGTAAGCATGGTAAAGTCACCAAGAACCTTTCTGGCATCACCTTCAGGTTCGGCCATGTCTCTTATTTCTTGTTCAAAGTTTTCTGAAAGGTTTCTTCCGGAGTGTTGTGTTCTAGCTTGATGTAGACACCTTCTTAGAGTTTTCTCAGGTTCAGGATCAGAAGTCAAGAGGGGTTCTTTATCCCTATTCTTAGTCATAAACAAGAAAGGAAAAGAAAGAAAAGAAGAAAGTTTTTTGTGCCACTTGGACCAAATAGCTTCCGGTGAGATGTGAAGAAACAAGAAGAAGAGAGAAATAAAAGTGAAGGAAGACGAGAGAAAGTAGAGTTCGAATAATATAAATAGAAAAGAGAAGAAAGAGATAAATAAGAATTGAAATATTTTTATTTTTATTTTATTTAATAATTAAATTCGAAAATTAAGTTAATAATTTAAAAAGATTTAAAAGTTAAATGTTAAATTTTCAAAAATAGAAGAGAAGGAAGAAGAAAGATTTTTCGAAAATAAAGAGAGAATAGCTAGTTAGGAAGTTTTGAAAAAGAAGAGAGAGAAGAGAAGTGGTTAAGAAAAGATTTGAATTTAAAATAAGATAAGAGATAAGATGAGAAATGATTTGAAATTGAAATTTGAAATTAGAAAAAGATAAGATAAGAAATAAATAAAAAAAAGATTTGAAAAGATTTGAAAAAGATAAGATTTTAAATTTGATTTTGAAAAAGATTTGATTTTAAAGTTTGAAATTTGAAAAAGATAAGATAAGATTTTTGAAAAAGATATGATTTTTAAATTTGAAAAGATTTGACTTTTTTGAAAATTGACAACTAAGATAAGATGAGCATCATCTTGTAGACTTCAAGATTAACTCCTTTAGTCTTTACAGTATAACAGATCTGTAAGAACTCAGCTAAAAACTGATGTGGATCTTCCATTGGAAGTCCATGGAACTTGCAGTTCTGCTGTAGAAGAAAGACTAACTGAGGCTTAAGCTCAAAATTGTTAGCTCCAATGGCAGGTACAGAGATACTTCTGCCATAAAAGTCAGAGGTAAGCATGGTAAAGTCACCAAGAACCTTTCTGGCATCACCTTCAGGTTCGGCCATGTCTCTTATTTCTTGTTCAAAGTTTTCTGAAAGGTTTCTTCCGGAGTGTTGTGTTCTAGCTTGATGTAGACACCTTCTTAGAGTTTTCTCAGGTTCAGGATCAGAAGTCAAGAGGGGTTCTTTATCCCTATTCTTAGTCATAAACAAGAAAGGAAAAGAAAGAAAAGAAGAAAGTTTTTTGTGCCACTTGGACCAAATAGCTTCCGGTGAGATGTGAAGAAACAAGAAGAAGAGAGAAATAAAAGTGAAGGAAGACGAGAGAAAGTAGAGTTCGAATAATATAAATAGAAAAGAGAAGAAAGAGATAAATAAGAATTGAAATATTTTTATTTTTATTTTATTTAATAATTAAATTCGAAAATTAAGTTAATAATTTAAAAAGATTTAAAAGTTAAATGTTAAATTTTCAAAAATAGAAGAGAAGGAAGAAGAAAGATTTTTCGAAAATAAAGAGAGAATAGCTAGTTAGGAAGTTTTGAAAAAGAAGAGAGAGAAGAGAAGTGGTTAAGAAAAGATTTGAATTTAAAATAAGATAAGAGATAAGATGAGAAATGATTTGAAATTGAAATTTGAAATTAGAAAAAGATAAGATAAGAAATAAATAAAAAAAAGATTTGAAAAGATTTGAAAAAGATAAGATTTTAAATTTGATTTTGAAAAAGATTTGATTTTAAAGTTTGAAATTTGAAAAAGATAAGATAAGATTTTTGAAAAAGATATGATTTTTAAATTTGAAAAGATTTGACTTTTTTGAAAATTGACAACTAAGATAAGATAAGATAAAAATTTCAAATTGAAATCTGAATTTTTATTTTAAAATTTTCGAAAATTAAGTAAAAAGATAAGAAAATATATTATTTTTTTATTTTTGAATTTGATGATGAAAGAGAAAAACAAGTAAAAGACTCAAAACTTAAAATTTTTAGATCTAGTGCACCTTATTTTCGAAAATTTTGGAGGGAAACACAAAGGGATACCAAACTTAAAAATTTTAAGATCAAAATATAAAAAAGACTCAAGAACACTATGAAGACTAATAAGAACACAAAGGACAAAACTCAAAGACTCAAAGAACACAAGAACATAAAAACAACACCAAACTTAAAATTTTTAGAAAACCGAAAAGAAATTTTCGAAAACTTAAAGAAAAATAACAAGAAGACACCAAACTTAAAGATTTGACACAAGATTTAAACAAAGAAAAACTATTTTTGAAAGGAAGATACAAAAAAATCGAAAATTGCTGTAAGAACAAAAATAAAGACTCAAACACCAAACTTAAAATTTGAAACAAGACTCAAACAAAAAGCTAAGGATGCTTGAAAATAAACTGCTTGAAAAAGGTTTTCAAAAAAGTTTTAAAATTTTTGGAAAAGAAAATAGAAAATAGGTATGACTCAAACCAAGAACAAAAATTAGAAAAAGAAAAGAAAAAAATATTTTTGAAAAAGTTTTTGAATTTTTCGAAAAAAAGAAGAAGAAAATAAAAAAAGGACTCAACAAAATAAAAATTACCTGATCTAGGGAGCAAGACAATCCGTCAGTTTGTCCAAACTCGAACAATCCCAGCAACGGTGCCAAAAAATTGGTAGCACGAATCCCCACACCTTCGTACTGTTGTACCAACAAGTGCACTGGGTTGTCCAAGTAATACCTGAGCGAGTCAGGGTCGATCCCATGAGGATTATGGTTTGAAGAAAGCTATGGTTTTCGTGCAGGCCTTAGTCAGGCGAAATCAGAAGGTTGTTGGTTGTGAGATCTGAAACTATGAAGACATGTAAGTAATAAAATACTTTGTATATTAGAAGGGAATCAGTGATAGGGATAAGGTAAAGGATTGATTGCGTTGTCTTTCTGAATTAATTCTGGTATTACAGTCTTCTTTGCTTGTGAGTGATCTCTTCAATGGCAGACTATAAGTGATTGGTGCCATTATTGAGAGGTCATTGATAAACCACTATTTTATGGTTTATCTTGCGCTAAATTGAGTGGATTTTATCAGTTCTTCGCACACTTATTCACACAAATTGCATGGTTTTACAAATCCTTCCTAATTTTATTCTATGATTGAAAACTTGCTTCCTAAGCCTTTAAATTGTCAATTTTTAATTTCCTTTTTTACCATTCGATGCCGTGATATGTTGTTAAGTATTTTCAGGCTTTATAGGACAGGAATGGCTTAGAGGATGGAAAGGAAGCATGCAAAAGTGGAAGGAACACAAGAAACAAAGGAGCTGACTAGCGAGGATCGACGCGCACACATGGCTTATGCGTGCGCGTGACTTGGCGCATTTCACAGCGATGCGCACGCATGACTGACGCGTACGCGTGACCAGCGAAGTCGCACAGCGACGTGATGAATTGATTTTTCGATGGTTTAGAATTTACAAATGAAGTCTCGTTGCAAGTATAGTTTCTAAACCAACAAATAACCCTTTCATACAAAAATTTGTTTGTCACAAATACAAACCCCTAAAATCTATAAACCGAAGTATTTAAACCTCGGGTCGTTCTCCCTAGGAATTACAATAAAGTGTTCTTGTTATTGGTTGAGGTATGTTTTGGGGTTTTGGGAATAAGGAACAAGAAATATAAATGGCAATGAAAATAAACTAACAACTAACAAAGCTCTTGATAAGGTATGAGAACTAGAAGTCCTATCCTAGCTATCCTCCTCAATTGTGATGAGAATTATCCATTGCTACCACTTAGTTAACCTCTAAACATGGAGGAAAGTCAAGTGGATGAATTAACTTGATTCCACAAGTCCTAGCCAACTCCTAAGGAAAGACTAGCTTTAGTGGTATCCAAGTCAATTAGTAATCTCTAATTATCAATCAACAAAAGAGCTTGATAACTCAAGTGTCACTAATTACTCTACCTAGGCCAAGAGGAACAAAATCTAACTAATAACTAGAAGAAGCATTTCATCAAACACATAGAAGGCAATAAAAGTAAACAACATGAATTGCAAGAATTAAAGAGAGATCTAACTAGAATAGCAAGAGATCAACAATAGAAAGGAAAACA
Source organism: Arachis ipaensis (assembly GCF_000816755.2). NCBI lineage: Eukaryota > Viridiplantae > Streptophyta > Magnoliopsida > Fabales > Fabaceae > Arachis > Arachis ipaensis. Next base: position 80,575,547 of record NC_029793.2, on the reverse strand, counting down.
ATTATGAAACAACAAAGAACTTACCAATTGCATTAAAGAAGAAATGTAGATCTACAAAAGAAAGTTCATAAAATAAAACTAACAACACAAAGAAATTACAAGAGAAGAAGAATTCTACAACTACAAGAGAACAATTAAGGAAGGAAAAGGAAAATTAGAAGAGAGAAGAAGAACTAGATCTAGATTTAAAACCTAATCCTAATCCTAATTCTAGAGAGAGGTGAGAGCTTCTCTCTCTAGAAACTAACTCTAACTACTTCTCAAACTTAAACTATGACTAATGATCCAAAGTATGTTAATTTCTCTTCAATCCTTGGCTTAAATAGCATCAGAAATGAGTTGGATTGGGCCCACAAGGCTTATAAAATCGCTGGCCACGAGTTGCATTAAGTGAATTGTGTGCAACCATCGGTGCGTACGCTTACTGGAACTATGGCAAATCTTATATCATTTCAAAGCCCCAGATGTTAGCTTTCTAACGCAACTAAAACCGCATCATTTGGACCTCTGTAGCTCAAGTTATGATCGATTAAGTGCGAAGAGGTCGGCTTGACAGCTTTTGCGATTCCTTCATTTCTTCATGAGTTCTCCATTTTTACGTGCTTTTCCTTCATTCCCTTGATCCAATCTTTGCCTGCTAAATCTAAAATCACTTAACAAACATATCAAGGCATCTAATGGAATCAAAGGTAAATCAAGATTAAACAATTAAGGGCCTAAAAAGCATGTTTTCACACTTAAGCACAAATTAGGAGACAATCATGAAACCATGCTATTTCATTGAATAAATGTGAGTAAAAGGTCATAAAATCCCCTAAATTAAGCACAAGATAAATCCTACAAATGGGGTTTATCACGACGCGTATGTGTGACTGACGCGTACGCATGGCAAGCGCAGAAGACCAGCGATGCATACGCATGACCGACGCGTACGCGTGACAGAGCGACGTAATGCATTAACCAGAACTCGCAGGGGGCAATTTTGGGCTGGTTTTAGACCCAGTTTTTGGCCCAAAAATACAGACTAGAGCCAGGGGGCAAGCAGAGACTCAAGACACATTCTCATTCACTTAGTTTTTAGTTTTAGTTTTTGAATTCTAGAGAAAAAAATATTACTTTTCCTTGGTTTTCTTAGATTTTAGTTTTATGCTTTTGGATTGGATGTTGAGAGAGAAACTTTTACCTTCGATTAAAGTCTTCTTCATTATAGTTTGCCTTTCTATTCCCTTACTCTTTTGTTTTCCATTTAGTTTGCTCGTGATCATATATGGATATTTTTTATTTTGGGATTTATTAATGCAATGATCAATTTTCGCATTTAATTTCATTTCATGTTTGATTTCCTTCAATTAATTATCAGCTTCAAAATTTTCTTTTATTAATTAATTTTAATTACCATGTCTTTGTTCTACTCCCTTTACATGTTTGTGAAAATGGTATTCATGTCAATGGAGTAGACTCCCAACTTGACTTTGGAGTTGAGTAATAGGAGACCCTTGAGTTGGAATACTCATGTATTAATCTGTAATTGGAAATTGCTGGCTAACTCAATTTTCACTAACTCTAATCCTTCCCTGTGAAGCGATTATGACTTGTGAATCAGAGTTGGTATTAGTTACTTGACTTTTCTTTATTAGTTAAAGGATAACTAAGTAGAAGCAACACCCTTTTACTATTATACTTGGGAAAATCAACAAGGATAGAAATTCCAATTAATCTTCTCCTAGTTAAGGCCTTTTATTTCAAATATATAAAACCTCTTGTTAATTTTTTATTTCTTTAATTGATAGTCGTTTATTTTTCTATTTGCCAATTCTAAAATTTCTTGGAAAATTCCTGATCAATAATTTACACTACTGTGTCAACTCTTTAGGAAACGACCTGGGAATTCTACTCCCAGTTAATCATTCTTAAATTGTGACATCTTCTAAATTGATAGTAGAAATTGCGTCAGTTAAGATTGTACTCACAACACAGTTTTTATTAATATTTCTTAACCGGCATTTTTTCACCCGTCAATTTTTGGCGCCGTTGCCGGGGAGTTGCAACAGTGTGCTAAATTATTGGTTGGTGTAAATATTTTTATATTTACATAATTACATTCTTATTTTATTTTTATTTGTTTGTTTTTTTATTATTAGTAGTTTTATAGTTTAAAATTCTTAATATATTTTATACCATGAGCTCTATGTTTCTTTCATTGAATGATGCATTCACTACCGGATCCGAGCTTAACCGCGTTTGATCCTGAAATCGAAAAGACCATTTCACGTATTAGGCGAGCTCGGTGTCGGTTAGCCTCTGAGGGTGGTGAAGGGGTTTCTACCAATTCACCAGTCTTATCTGAGGGTGAATCTAAACCGTCATTTGAGGAAAAAACTAGCTCATCTTCCACTTATTCAGTTGATTTAAGTGCAGGTACTATGGTGGAGGCTAGAAGGATTACTCTCCAGGAAGCAGGAGCTCCGGACTTTACACTACAACTGTATCAAGCACGCCATCTGAATTTGGCTGCAGATTTTGAATTGAAGACTGCACTAATCAACCTACTGCCTAAGTTTCATGGCTTACCTACTCAAGAGCCTATCAAGCACCTCAGAGATTTTCAGACAGCTTGCTCAACTACAAGGCGGCATGGTGTGGATGAGACGACTATTTGGCTATATGCCCTCCCATTTTCTCTTGAGGGAAAGGCAAGGGAGTGGTTCTACACTCAACCTGAAGCAGTTGTTACTAATTGGGATCTGTTCGGAAGAGAATTCCTGGACAAGTTCTTTCCAGCTGAAGTTACAGATAGATGATAAACCCCGATTTTGTGGTTTATCTTGTGCTTAATTTGGGGGATTTTATCACCTTTTCTCACATTTATTCAATGAAATAGCATGGTTTTGCAATTCTCCCTTGATTTGTGCTTAAATGTGAAAACATGTTTTTTAGGCCCTAAAATTGGTGATTTTAATCCACTTTAATTCCATTCGATGCCTTGATGTGTTTGTTGAGTGATTTTAGGTTCATAAGGCAACTATTGGATGGAAGAAGTGAGGAGAAAAGCATGCAAAGCGGGAGAACTCATGAAGAAATGAAGGAACCGTAAAGCTGTCAAGCCCGACCTCTTCGCACTCAATCGACCATAACTTGAGCTACAAAGGTCCAAATGAGGCGATTCTAGTTGCGTTGGAAAGCTAACATCCGGGGCTTCGAAATGATATAAAATCTACCATATGTTGCTTCGCTCTAAGGGGCGCGCACACACCATGTACGCGTGCGCGCCGATTCTGCCGTGGCCCACTAAGGTGAAATCGCCCCCACCGATTTCTGAAACACTTTGGGCCCAACCCAACTCATTTCTAATGCTATTTCATGCAGAATTCAAGCTTGGACAAAGGGGAAAGCAATTGTTTGTAGCATTAGCATTATGTAGGTTAGTTTCTAGAGAGAGAAGCTCCCTCTTCTCTCTAGAATTAGGTTAGGTTTAGGTTAGATTATCGTAGATCCATGTTTAATTTATTGCTTTCATCTTGTTTCTTCTACATTTCCATGCTCTAGTGATGTAATCCTCTTGATTCTCTTGTTAATTTCTCTTTTGAGCATCTTTTTATGGTTGATGAACACTTGTTAGATTTGGATTTTTCTTTAATGAGATTTGATATTTGATGTTCTTTTGATGTTGATTTGAGTTGTGATTTACTTTTCTTGCAATTAGTAGTTGGTAGATTTATATTTCTTGCACTTTTACTATGCTTTCATTGTATGCCTTCCAAGTGTTTCATAAAATGCTTGGAAGGATGTTAGAGTAGAATTTTGAGCATTCTTGGCTTGGAAAGAGTAATTAGGCAATCTTGAGTCCTGAAAACCCAACTCATGTTGGTGATCTAGAGTTGTTAGCTAATATTGTTTCCATTGACGCTAATCTTTTGCTAATTTAATTAGTGAGTTGATTAGGAATTTTGGTATATTGTTTCTATTGACGCTAATCTTTTGCTAATTTAATTAGTAAGTTGATTAGGACTTTTGGATTGAGATTAGCTAGTCTTATTAGACTTTCTCCGAGTATGCGGATAACATGATACCTTTCTCAATCGTCAGAGATGACGTAATGAGATAAATTCTTGTTTATTATTGTAGTATGATTGATTAGTCTTGTTTGACTTTCTCCCTTTGTGTTGGAGTTGACTAAATAAGATGAATTAATCATTGCATGACTAGGATAGAAAGCCTATGATCTCAATCCTTGCCATGAATGTCTCTCTTCCTTAATTGCTTCCTTTAATTGCTTTCTTTACTTTTTTTGTCATTTATATTTTCTTGCCCTCTTATCAATCAAAAACCCTTTTACCCCTTCATAGCCAATAATCATTCACTTCATTGCAATTTCTCGTGAGACGACCCGGAGTCTAAATACTCCGGTTAATTTTCATTGGGGTTTGTACATGTGACAACTCAAATTTTTGATGTGGGAATTGTTTGTTGGTTTAGAACTATGCTTACAACGAAGTTCTTATTCCTAGAAGAGAAATTCTAAACCATCGAGCAAAACTCATTATCAAAATGGCGCCGTTACCGGGGAGTTGCAATGGTGTTATGTTATTGGTTATTGTATATATATGAATATTGTAAATAGGGTTTACCTTTTTCTTCTTTGTTAGTTTTTGCTAGTTTTAGGATTTAATTGTCTTGCTTCTTATTTGATTTTGTTTCCATTTTCTCTTGCTATCATGAATTCTCACTTTGGCTATGAGTTTGGTTCTAACTATGTTGTAGGAAATGAGAGCTTCAATGAGGATGTGTATCAAGGATGGGACAACCAAAGGTGGGAGGAGCCATATGCATATGATCAATCCTCATGGCAACAACCTCCACCAATGCACTATGAAGAGGAGCCATTCTATGATGCATATCAATCCAATGGCTATGATGAATCCTCTTGTGACTTTCAAGAACCACCACCATATGCCTATGAGCCATATCCCCAACATAACCATCAACCATACTCACAAGCCACCTTTCACCAACCATCTTCATATGACCCTAATCCGTACCCACCATACCAACAATCATATGAGCCATATGAACCACAATAGAGCCACCACCACTCCAACATCAACATTTTCAAGAACCACCCCCTCCATATTGTCACCAAGATGAACCACCTCCAATGTGTGAAAATTTCCAACCACAAGATGAACACCAATTTCCACCACAACCTCCCATGAAAGAATATTCATGCCCTTCAATCCAAGAGCCATATGATCCTACTCATGATATCCAAGAGGAGCAAGAGTCAAAGGATCATTTCAAGGAAGCATTCGATCAATTTCAAGTAACCATGGAGTGTATTGTGCAACAAATGGAAAGAAAGGAAAATATTGAACCACCACAACTCTACCCAAAGGAACCACCTTCCGACTATAATACATTTCCCTCAAACAATAAACCCTCTCTTCCACCATCACCCCACGATGAAGCCTCTATGCTAGAATTAAGGGATCTTGAATCTCACATCTTAAGGCAACACGAGGAGGATGAAAAGAAATTTGAGGAGTTAAGAGCAAAAATGGCTATCATGGTAGAAGCCATTGGCAACATAGTCTCATCCCGCCTAAGCCTATGCGATCAAGGCACTTCCATTGTGGAATGTGAAGAAGCAACCAAGGAGCTTTGTGAGGGAGTGAACTTGAAGCTCAAAGGTGAAGAAGATGAGTTAAAGCAAGAAATACAACAAGAGGAGGAGGTAGAGATTATTGAACAAAAGAAAGAAGTGGTTGAAGACTTAGGAGATACGGAACCACCTTGGGAGTCTAGGATTGGAGAAAATCCCTCCAAGATGATTGAATTTGATGCTAAGGAGGAATGTGCACAACCTCCAAGGCTTATCCCTTGTGAAGAATTGGATGGGATAGAGCAAGAATTGAGTCCCCTTGGTGATGAAGATCAAGCATAAAGTCTTAGTGGTGAAGAATCCTTTGAGCATGAAGAACCTTCTCCCAAGGAGAAGGAAACCAATGTGGAGGTAAATCTCTCTTGTCCTCCCATTTGTGATTTGAGTAAGGGAAAATGTTTAGATAAAATTGTTGAACAAAGGATTGAAATTAAGAGATCTTGTGAAGAGGTGGAGGTCCTTAGAAAAAGAAGGATGGGAATTGAATACGCCTTGTCAAGACCCTTGGAATCACTTTTGCCTAGGTTGCCATCTACACCTTCATTTGAGTGGGTGAAACTCATTTCTATTATCTTTATTATCCCACTTGAATATGGCTTGCTTGAAACGGATGGTCAACTTAGGATGCTTTGTGGGATGAAGCATAAAAGAAAGATGTTTCGTGGTTGGCGTTGCAAATCAAGGCTCATTATGGTTGATGCATCAAACATGAGATATAAAGGTTGGAGTAGTGCTCACCTAGAGGGGTCTAGGAGGATTGTCGGCCACTTTATTGAGAATTCACCTTACTCACCACCCAGTTGGACTAATAATGATGATCAACTTGAATACGGGTGTGAAAATAAAGTATGGGATCCCGAATCACAAGACGAGGATCAACTTTGGGAGCCCGTGGGTTTTGAAGAACTCCATCAAAGCTTGAGGTTATTAACTTTGAATGATGAAGCACAATGGAAGTCCAAGCATTGGTGGGTGTTCAAGGATGGATTCAAGCACAAGCTACCTTGATAAGGAGCTCCCCATAAGTCCAACTTAAGGACAATAAACAAAAGTGCTAGGTGGGAGACAACTCACCATGGTAAACTCTTTCCTTTTTCTCTTTTCTATATATTGGTAGAACTAGTTTAATTTCATGTTTTGAATTGCTTAGTTGAGTTTATTTGGAAGTCTAGTAGGTTAAATAAAGTTTTATGATGCTTTGGTAGTTGTATGGAGGTTTGGAATGCTTGGTTTGGCGCAAAAACATAGAAAAATTTTGAAAAACAGAGCACCACCCACGCGCACGCGCACTTCACGCATACGCGTGAATCAAGCAATTTCGGCCATCCACGCGGACGCGCCATGTACGCGTACGCGTGGATTGCGTTTTTCCACCCCTCCATACATTCACCCGAGAGTTGTGCCTGAAGTGTGCCAACTTTGTGCCCCAAGGCACGCGCACGCGCACCTTGCGCATACGCGCCGACTCTCTGCTTTGCCATGCACGCGTATGCGCACTGCACGCGTACGCGTCGCTTCCATTTCGTCAATCCACGCTTACGTGTACATGACGCGCACGCGTGGATTGCCCTGTTTCACTCATCTTCTTTCCTTCTCCTCTTTTCATTTCTTTCCATTTCTTCTCTCTTCTCTTCTTTTCTTTCCACCCTTCAAACATCATCCAACACTACCAAACATCATGTAACACCATTTCTTTTAGTTAGTTAGTTAGTTTAATTTTTGTTTTCCATTATAAGTGTTGGATTACTAATCTTGTTTACTGTTTACTGCTGCTTATTACTAATAGGATGTTAGTTTAACATCATTGTTGTTATTGTCATTGTTGGCTTCCTTTATTGAGGTTGCAATCTATTACTTGGTTTTAAATTTTCATGTTGAACATTTGTGAGCACCAAGTACATGTTACATTGCCTTCGTGCTTCTTAACTCTTTTGAATTGCATGTTTTGGCCACCGTGCATTCATCATCTATTGTTAGGCAATTGTACATTATCAATGCAATTTTTTTTAGGATGCTTGTTCTAATTGATCATCACCTATTTTATGCATTGAGATTGTGGAATTGTGAGATTGGATCGAAAGCTTACCTAGCGACATATTTTTGAGCTTTCTAAGCTTTGTGGACCATGCTTGCTATGTGATTGATTTTCACTTCTATCTTCTTTTTCCTAAGCTCTATAGCATCCATGTGTTTCACCTCTATGTCACTTAGGTGTTGCAATAACTTCAACATGTGTCATTGATTGTTGTGTGAGTTTCATATACCATTTTGTTCACTAAATTTACTTACACATCAATCAATGTCCATGCATTATCCAATTTCACAATCGCTTAATTTTTGCTTGAACGCTTTTATGCTTCTTCACCACTTGTTAGGTTGTTTTAGCCTACAAGTCTTTTAAAGTATCTCAAGCACACTAGAATGAGTGAAATGCATGTTTTCTTGTGTATAATTGTGACATGATTTTTAAATACTAGGGTGTGAGTTCTAAACCGCATGCAAGTTAGGACCCACACACTTATTTTTCATTATTGTCACACCAATTCACTCACTCAATTCTAGTGATTTACCTCATTCCAACAATTCATGCTTCCTTGCTTGTGCATTTAATTGTCTTATTATCTTCTGTTTTCTATGTTCAGGATGAGTCATCATCATAAGCAAAAATTGGAAGCGGAAGAAAGAACACGCAGTAACCGATTGACCTACCAGCTAAAGGTGGCAACTCGGAGAGTCGCCGTACCCCCTTGCTCATTTAGTGCACCGAGGATGGTGCAAACTTTTAAGTGTGGGGAGGTCGTCTGACCGCTCGGCATTTTTGGGTGACAAGTTTCTAATCCCAACACTTTTGCATTTCATTTTTAGGTCTTTTAGGATTTTTAGTTGCATTTTCTTATTTTGCATATGTATATATTAAGCTTAGTCAAAATCATGATATTTTCCAAGGATTTTATCTATAGGGCACCTCAATTGAAAAAAAAAATTTTAAAAACTTGCTTGAATTATATACTTTGTGGAACATGATTTTTGAGCTAAGAACACAAGCATGTGAGATTTGAGCCTAATTGTGTGGTTACATCATATATAACCACTTATTTTCATTCTTGTGTGCATTATTCTCTTCCTATGGTTGTAATCTTTGATTTGTTTAATTCTATATGTCCATTATTTTGTGTATACATGCATTTATATGATTGAGTCCATTGTTCAAATAGCTCACTTACCCAAATAAGCCTACCTTTTATCTTCCATTGAAAACCAATTTTGAGCCTATGCTTAACCCATTTGTTCTTAATTGTAGCACATTACAAGCCTAAGTGAAAAACAATAAATATCCCTTAATTTGGATCTTTGATTAGCTTAGGCTAGTGAGAGTGTTCATCATTTGATTTTGGGAGAGTTAGAAACATTGGGTAGAGATAAAAGTGTGTTTGTATTTTTGTTGAAAAATTTTGGGAATTGGGTACATACTCATGTATTAATCATGTGTAAACCATATGCATTGATGTTCTTGTATATATTTTAGTTTGAAAAAAAAAAGAGAAAATATATAGAAAAGAAAGAAAAAGAAAAGCAATAAAAAGGGGACAAAAATGCCCCAAAGTCAAGGTTCAATAAAAGTCAATGCATGTGTGTGGTAATCAAAAGAGAATGCATGAGCGTGTGAAAAAGTGAAGAATGGGTAGTTAGGTTTGTTTAGAATTGTATAGGTTGTCATAGGTTAGGTGGGAAGTTTAAGTTAATCAAAGATTCAAATTTCAAGCTCACTTGGCCATATGCATCCTACCTTGACCCTAGCCCCATTACAACCTATGGGAAAGCCCTCATGATATTTGTATGCATGCATAAAGTAATTGTTGATTGTTAGATGAAAAAAAAACCTTAGAAAACATGATTAGGGGAGGATTGAGTGAATCAACCCCATACACTTGAGTGACTAGAGCAGATACACATCCGGTGAGGGTTCAATTGCTCAAATACATGTTTCCACCCATGAGCATCTCTTTTCTTGCAAGTTTGTAAAATCTTTTTAATAATTCAATTCAATTATGGGTTGAGTGATTGCTATTGCCTTAGCCCTTGTGTTTGTATGTGTATTCTTGGGAATTGATTTATTTTGACTAAGTGGATGCATTCATGTAGATAGATTGCATTTAGTTAGTTTGCATTGAATAAATGTTGATACCCTTTGCTTCTTTCTTGATTTTAGCATGAGGACATGCTTAGTTTAAGTGTGGGGAGATTTGATAAACCCCGATTTTGTGGTTTATCTTGTGCTATTTTGGAATATTGTTTCCATTGACGCTAATCTTTTGCTAATTTAATTAGTAAGTTGATTAGGACTTTTGGATTGAGATTAGCTAGTCTTATTAGACTTTCTCCGAGTATGAGGATAACATGATACCTTCCTCAATTGTCGGAGATGACGTAATGAGATAAATTCTTGTTTATTATTGTAGTATGATTGATTAGTCTTGTTTGACTTTCTCCCTTTGTGTTGGAGTTGACTAAATAGGATGAATTAATCATTGCATGACTAGGATAGAAAGCCTATGATCTCAATCCCTGCCATGAATGTTTCTCTTCCTTAATTGCTTCCTTTAATTGCTTTCTTTACTTTTCTTGTCATTTATATTGTCTTGCCCTCTTATCAATCAAAAACCCTTTTACCCCTTCATAGCCAATAATCATTCACTTCATTGCAATTCCTCGTGAGACGACCCAGAGTCTAAATACGCCGGTTAATTTTCATTAGGGTTTGTACATGTGACAACTCAAATTTTTGATGTGGGAATTGTTTGTTGGTTTAGAACTATGCTTACAATGAAGTTCTTATTCCTAGAAGAGAAATTCTAAACCATCGAGCAAAACTCATTATCAATAGACTGAAGAAAGAAATCTAGTGCATTATCCAAGGTGAGTCAGAGACTCTTTACGAGTATTCGAAATGCTTCAGGAATCTCCTAGACTCATGTCCCCATCACAAGATTGACCAGTTGGTGTTGATTAGCTATTTCTTCCAAGGCATGAAGCCTCAAGACAAGACTATATTAGATGCTGCGAGTAATGGCTCTTTGACTAAGTACACGACGGCGACAAAAGCATGGCAACTGATCACCGATCTAGCTGAGTCCACTCGGAATGCAAGGCAGAGGAACAATCATCCCAAGGCTATTGCGAAAGTTTCCTCTAGCAGTGAGACAGCTGCTCTCACAAAGACTCTGGGAGAGACGACCAATATACTGAAGCAGTTACAACTTAATCAACAATAACCTTAGCCTCCTCCACAGTAACATTGTCAACAGTTAGTCCCTCAGAGAGTGTGTGGAATATGCGCCTACTATTCTCAATACACCGATGAGTGTCCTCAACTCCAACAAGAAGATAACACCTTGGCGGCTACCAATAATTACTACAACTGTCCGAATCAAGGGTACTATCAACAAGGCGGTAATTATAATCAAGGTGGAAACTACAATCAAGGTTGGCAAGACAACTCCAACCAAGGCTGGAGAGACAATTCCAACCAAGGCTAGAGAGACAATTCCAACCAAGGATGGAGGGACAACTATAATCAAGGAGGAAGAGACAATGGTAGAAATCAGAGGTGGAACAACAACAACTATCAGCAGAACTGGTATCAACAGAACCCTCCATACCAACAGCAGAACCAAGGCCAAACTTACCGAGTATCTCACCAAAGGCAAGCCCAAGCACCTCAAAACAACCAACCACAAGCCCCTCAAATTACTTACCCCCTCCCTCCTCCAATGATAAAATGCTTTTCTCTATTGTGTAAGGACAAAAAGACCTTCAGAATACACTTACCTCTAGCATCACCAGTCTTACTTCCACTTTTCAAGCTCTCATATCCCATATGGAACCACCCTCTACCCCCAACAGTCAACCTTCAAGCTCTAGTGCACTTCCTTCTTAACCTTTAACCAACCCCAAAGGTGGAATCAATGCCATTACTTTGAGGTCCGGAACCACATTGCAAGAGAGGAGTCTCGAGGAGCCAAGCTCAAAAGAAGACATTCAAGTTGAAGACATTGTTGAGGTAGAAGATGTTGAAGAATAGGATGAGGTACAAGATACGGTTGAAGAAGAAGCAGCTCAACCAAGAAATGGAATACCTAAGGAAGATGATGCTGTGAGAGAAGCCATTCCTATTCCTTTTCCACACCCTGCTAGGAGGACCAAGAAGCAAGTCGAGTTAGACCCCAAGATGGTGGAGATCTTCAAAAAAGTTGAGGTAACTATTCCCCTTTTGATGCTATTTGCCAGGTACCTAAGTATGCTAAGTTTCTAAAAGATTTATGCATGAATAAAGATAAAATACATGATTTACAAACTATACCTTTAGGTAGCTCTATTTCTGCTTTAATGGGTTCCATACCGGAGAAATATGGTGATCCCGGTCCCTGCATGGTTACTTGTACTATAGAGGGTGTACAATTTTTTGACTGCATGTGTGATTTAGGTGCATGTGTTAGTATTATGCCATTATCTGTATATGATGCCTTGAGGCTCCCACCCCTTGAAAAGGTCGGCAGCACGTTTTGTTTTGGCAAATAAGAGCAAAATCTCAGTGGTTGGCATCGCGAAGGACGTCCTGGTGAGCATTAAGGGTTGGCATTCCCTATACACTTCTATATTTTAGAGATGCCTCCTAATGACTCAGGAAGACCTTCGTCCATCTTGCTTGGAAGGCCATTTCTGAAGACTTCGCAGTTCAAATTGGATCCCTTCTCAGGTACTTACTCTTTTGAGATAGATGGCAGAGCAGTGAGCTTCAACCTGGATGAAGCGCGTACAGTCCATTCTCCGTAGTGATCCTACTCAAAGCGCTACAGACAAGGTCGGATCTTCCGGATCAGAGAATGCTGCATCATTGGGTTCTAGCCTCTACCACACAGACCCTAATCTCCCAGTAAATTGGCTGAACTGGTGTCTCGAGAAGTCCATAACGAAGTCGTGGATTAGCCATCGGAGAGATGTATGATTCAAGCTGGTGGAGCATGTTTTTCACTGAAGTATTCACACGAACCCAAGTAGACTGGCGAGAGAACTTTTGTGTGGTCTAGAAATTCGCAAATAAAAGCTCATTGTAAGTATAGCTTCTAGACCGACAATAATTCCTTTCATGCAAAAGTTTTGGTTGTCACAATAACAAACCCCTAATAAAATTAATAACCGAAGTATTTAAACCTCGGGTCGTCTCTCAAGGAATTGCAGGGAAGTATCATTTATTATTGGTTATGAAAAATTATCTTTTTGGGGTTTTTGAATAGTGAACAGGAAAAATAAAATGGCAAGAAAGTAAATTAATTATCATGAAAACCCTTGCAAGGTATAAGAACTGGAAATCACATCCTAGTTATCCTTATCAATTGTGATGAGAATTGTTTATTGCTCCCACTTAGTTAACCCTTACTAAATAAAGGAAAGTCAAGTGGACCAATCAATGGGATTCCTCAGGTCCTAGTCAACTCCTATGGAAAGACTAGCTTTAGAGGGATCCAAATCAATCAGCAAATTCCAATTTTCAATCAACAACTGAGTTTGATAACTCAAGTGTCACCAATTACTCAACCAAGGCCAAGGGAGAGAATCTAAATTAAATTAAAAGCATCAATAACATGAATTTGAAGAAAGCAATCTTAAATCTGAAATACCTCAAATTGTATTAAATAGAAAATCAAATTAAACATAAGAATTCATAAATCAAATAGCAACATAAAGTAATCAATAGAGGAAATAGATAAACTAGAGTACCAAGACAAATAAAAGTAGAAGAGAAACTAAATTAAAGGAACATTGAACCTAGAATTGAGAAAACGAAGAAATCCTAATCCTAAAACCTAAGAGAGAGGAGAGAGTCTCTCTCCCTAGAAAACTACATCTAAAACCTAAATTTGTGAATAATGAGAAGTTGTTGAATGAATGGATCAATTCCCCAACTTTATAGCCTCTAATCTGTGTTTTTTGGGCCGAAAATTAGGTCAAAAAGAGCCCAGAAATCTCCCCCAGCAATTTCTGATACGTCCAGCATGCGGCAAAGTCACGCGTACACGTCGTCCACGTGTACGCGTGGATTGAATTTTCTCTAGGTCACACGTGCGCGTGATCTACGCATGCGCATCGCCTATCTTTGGAGCAGCTATAGCAAATTATATATCGTTGTGAAGCTCCAGATGTTAGCTTTCCAACGCAACTGAAACCGCCTCATTTGGACCTCTGTAGCTCACGTTATGACCATTTGAGTGCGAAGAGGTCAGGCTAGACAACTTAGCAATTTCTTCAACTTCTTATATTCCTTCCACTTTTGCATGCTTCATTTCCATCCTTTAAGCCATTCTTGCCCTATAAACCTTGAAAACACTTAACACACATATCAAGGTATCGAATGGTATAAAAGGGAATTAATTTTTGGTAATTTAAGGGCTTGGGAAGCAAGTTTCCAATTATAGAACAAAATTAGGAAGGAAAATGTAAAACCATGCAATTTCTATGAATAAGTATGAGAATAGTGGATAAAATCCACTCAATGAAGTACAGAATGTACCATGAAATAGTGGTGCATCAAATCTCCCCACACTTAAACATTAACATGTCCTCATGCTGAGCTCAAGAGAAGCTATAAGAGTGAAGAGGAATGGTAGAATGTATGAAATACAACCTATCTGTATGAATGCAGCTAAATGCAAAATGCTTTTACCTACTTGGTAAAAAGTAAATAAATCTTTCAAGAACAAATATGAACTGGATTTCACTAATTCAAATCATAAAAATGAAGTACAAATAGACTTGCAAGAAGAAGATAGCTCATGAAAGCCAGGAACAAGGAATCGAGCATCGACCCTCACTGGAAGTGTATACACTCTAATCGCTCAGGTGTTTAAGGTTCGATCTCTCGGTTCTCACCTAATCTTGCTTTCTAAGACTTGCTCTTTTTCTACCAATCAACATAAATTTAATGCACAAATTCACATATCAAAAGGTCTTTTAAGGGTTGTAATGGGGTTAGGGTCAAGGTAGGATTGTATTTGGTTAAGTGGACTAAAATCTGAATCCTTAATTAACCTAAACTTCTCACATAACTTAGGACAATCCATGTAATTATAATATAAAGCCTAACTACCCATTAATTATGTTTTCCACATATTCATGCATCCGAATTTGAGTACAACTCATATGCATTGCTTTCACCATTTACTTTGGGGAATTTTGTCCCCTTTTTTTATTTGCTCTTTTTCTTTTCTTTTTTTATTTTTCTTTTCTGAATAAATTTTTATTTTTTTCTTTTTCTTTTCTTTTTCAATGCATATGATTAAGGTATTGAATGCATAAACATGTTCTTAACATTCTTGTTCATATTTTCTCAAGAATACACAACCCCAATTCTCAAACCAAATATTGGCAAACCCAATTTCCCCACACTTAATTTGTGAGAATTGTCACTAGTCTAAGCTAACCATGGATTCAAACTAAGGACGTTATTGTTTTCCGCTTAGAGTTAGTGATGAGCTAAAGTAAAGAACAAAGGGGTAAAATAGGCTCAAAATTAGTTTGCAAAGTATAATGAAAAGGTTAAGGCCATATGGGTATGTAAGCTAAGTGAAACAAGGCCTTAATCATATAAGTATATGTATACATCAAACGATGGAAATATAGAATTAAGCAAGACAAAGATCACAATTTTAGAGAGAACAACACACACCAAAATAAAATTTTGGTTGATAAAATGCAACCAATCAAATAGGCTCAAAATCTCACTGGTTTTGTGTGTTCGAGCTCTAAACCATATTCCAAAATAAAATTTCTTCAAACAAGTTTAACAAAAAAATTTATTCAAATTAGTGAAATACTCTAAAAAGTTTCTTGAAAAAGTAAATATTACTTCAACCAAGTAGTTGGTAAAATATGCACAAAATGTAACAAACATGCAATCAAACATGCAAATGCAACAACTAACTACAAAGAAAATTTAAACATTGGTGTTGAGACAGGAAGGTACTAACCCACAAAGATCGGTATCGACCTCCCCACACTTAAAGATTGCATCGTCCTTGGTGCATGCTGAGATGCGCAAGTGGGCGGGTTGCTCCAACTGATGCTCTTTCTTTAGTGGATTATGCAGATGGACTTGTTGTTCGCCCCATTTAGAAACTTCTCCTTTCCCTTCTTGGTGGCCACCCTGAAAAAAGAGGAACAGGAGGAAAAGTAACCCAGGAGCAAAGATAGAAAACAAATAAAATATGGATGGGTTTATGCCGAATAATAAGGGTCTCAATTACATGGTAGCTACAACATACAAGTGAGAAAATAATAAAAGCAAATGGCATATCAATAGTGCAAAAAGTGCAATAATAGGGGAGAGAGTGTGGGTAATGAAAGACAATATAGGTGCATGTCAATGCAAATGGAATACAAGTATCATAAAAAATTAGCATTGACCTATAAATAATATTACCCAACAATGGAAACAAGTCATGAAGCACCAAAAGAAAGCAAGAGAAATGCAACAGTGGAATAAGGACATTTAACACCAATAGAAAAATAATAAACATAGAAAAGAAAATAAAAATATGCATACAGTTAAAATGCAATGAATGAAAGAATGTAATGAGAAAAAAATGAGGAGGAAGAGGGAAGAGATGAAAGTAGGAAAGGAGGAGGAAAGAATGGGAAAGGAGAGAGAAAAGGAGAAGAATGGAATTTGTGAAGCGACGCGTAAGCGTTGCCCACGCGTACGCGTGGGTGTGAAAAAGAAGAGGCGACGCGTAAGCGTTGTCCATGCTTACGCGTGGGTGAGCAAAAATCCTAGTGACACGTAAGCGTCGGTCACGCGTACATGTGACCACTGGTTGTGCTAAACACACAATACCAGCACCAAGGCAGCACAACTCTCGACCAAATCACCCATTGACTCCGATCTGGTGATCCACGCGTACGTGTTGCTGACGCTTACGCGTGGGGTGACTAAAATACGGGTGACGCGCACACGTTGCCCACGCATACGCGTGGGTTGGCTCGTGCGCAAGGCACCCTTCCTGCACAGCTCCTGCGTAACTTTCTGTAAGTTTTAGCGTCGCATGTGACGCATGCGCGTGGTTCACGCGCATGCGTGGGACGTGCTTTTCTTTATATATATATACATGCAGAATGCAGATGATGATGTAGAATTTACGAATTAATACTGATAAAATTAAAATAAAATAAAATTGAGAATAAAAAAGAGACGATCATACCATGGTGGGTTGTCTCCCACCTAGCACTTTTAGTTAAAGTCCTTAAGTTGGACATTTGGTGAGTTCCTTGTCATGGTGGCTTGTGCTTGTACTGATCCTTGAATCCCTACCAATGTTTGTAATTCCAATGGCCTCCGGGATCCCAAACTAGGCGCATGCAGCCGTCAAGTAATCTAAAGTAAGTGACAAGGCCCCAAAAGTGTTGATTGTTGGAATGAATTCCGGGGTCCCAAACCTTGTTTTTGCACCCGTCTTTGTGATGATCATCATTGTTCCAACCGGTTGGTGATGGCTTTGGGGGAGAGGTCTCCAACAACCTTGGCAAGGTGATCTCCAGCTCCATTCCTTTGGGCTCTTTTTTGACAACTTCCACCTCTTTGCAAGCTTCTTCAATATGAACCTCTTCTTCTTGGTAGCTTTCTTCTAATTCGATTTCTTCTTTATTGTTCACCAAGGGCATGGGAGGTTGTGCTTCTTCTTCTTTAATCTCCATGTCAAGTCCAATGGGAGAGGATTCAAATGTAGATAAGAATTTATCAATGATTGAATCCATCTCTTGATCATCCCCTTCAAAGTCTTCAACCATGATATGCCTTAGAGGTTGTACACCCTCCTCAACATCAAATTCAAACTCCTTAGAAGGGGGCTCTATGACTGGGCTTTCCCATGGACGTTCCGCATCTCCTAAGTCTTCGACCACTTCTTCCTCTTCAACGATTATGGCTTCCTCCAATTGTTCCAATACAAAGTCATGCTGCTCAGTGTCCACCGGAGTTTCTAGCTTCTCCTTCATGCTGTGTTCTTCAGTAGATTCTCCACATGAAGCCGTGGGAGTTTCTTGAGTGTCCGAACGTTGGGAAGCTAATCGAATTATCGCTTGCTCCAATTGATGAAGGATTGCATGAAATCGATCCATTGTTTCCTTGAGACGATCCTTTGATTCTTGTTGCGCTCGGCTATCATAAGTAGGATCATAGTGCTCTTGGATTGATGGATATGAACATGGTGTATATGGAGGTAATGGTTCTTGGGAGTAATTGGGTTGGAATTGGGGTGGCTCTATGTATGGTTCATACAGTTCATAGGGTGGTTGGTATGGTGGATATGAGTTAGGGTCATATGGAGGTGAATGGTGGTTCAAAGGTATGTTGGGGAGGTGGTTCATAAGCATATGGTGGGGCTTGTTGGTAACTACAAGGGGGTCCACCATATTCATCATCTTGGTACGCTCCCTGGAATGGCTCTTGACCATAGTAATTTGGTGGAGGTGGTTTGTCACGAAAGGGTCCACCATAACTATTGTCTTGGTATGCATCACAGAATGATTGTTGGTTATAGCGCATTGGAAGGGGTTGCTGCCAAGAGGGTTGATCAAATCCTTGTGGCTTTGCCCTTCCTTGATTATTCCAACCTTGATGCATGTTCTCATTATAGCGCCCATTCCTTACAACAACATTGGAACCAAACTCAAAGCGACAGGGGTGAGAGTTCATAATGGCTAAAGAAAATAAAAATGAAAACTAACAAAAATAAGCAATTAAATCCTAAAACTAACAAATAAGCAAAAAGCAAATATTTACAATAACCAATAATAAGGCACACAATTACAATTCCTCGGCAATGGCGCCATTTTGACGAGAGGACTTTTGTGTCGTCTAGAAATTTGCAAATAAAAGCTCGTTGTAAGTATAGCTTCTAGACTGACAAGAATTCCTTTCGTGCAAAAATTTTGGTTGTCACAATAACAAACCCCTAATAAAATTAATAACCGAAGTATTTAAACATCGGGTCGTCTCTCAAGAAATTGCAGGGAAGTATGATTTATTATTGGTTATAGAAAATTATCTTTTTGGGGTTTTTGAATAGTGAACAGGAAAAATAAACTGGCAAGAAAGTAAATTAATTATCATGAAAACCCTTGCAAGGCATAAGAACTGGAAATCCCATCCTAGTTATTCTTATCAATTGTGATGAGAATTGTTTATTGCTCCCACTTAGTTAACCCTTATTAAATAAAGGAAAGTCAAGTGGACGAATCAATGGGATTCCTCAAGTTCTAGTCAACTCCTATGGAAAGACTAGCTTTAGAGGGATCCAAATCAATCAGCAAATTCTAATTTTCAATCAATAACTGAGTTTGATAACTCAAGTGTCACCAGTTACTCAACCAAGGCCAAGGGAGAGAAATCTAAATTAAATTAAAACATCAATAACATGAATTTAAAGAAACCAATCTTAAATCTGAAATACCTCAAATTGTATTAAATAGAAAATCAAATTAAACATAAGAATTCATAAATTAAATAGTAACATAAAGTAATCAATAGAGGAAATAGATAAACTAGAGTACCAAGGCAAATAAAAGTAGAAGAGAAACCAAATTAAAGAAACATTGAACCTGGAATTGAGAAAATGAAAAAATCCTAATCCTAAAACCTAAGAGAGAGGAGAGAGCCTCTCTCCCTAGAAAACTACATCTAAAACCTAAATTTGTGAATAATGAGAAGTTGTTGAATGAATGGATTGATTCTCCCACTTTATAGCCTCTAATCTGTGTTTTCTGGGCCAAAAACTGGGTCAAAAACAGCCCAGAAATCATGCCCCCAGCGATTTCTGATACGTCCAGCACGCGGCAAAGTCACGCGTACACGTCGTCCACGCGTACGTGTGGATTGAATTTTCTCCAGGTCACAGGTGCGCGTGATCCACGCGTGTGCGTTGCCTATCTTTGGGGCAGCTATAGCAAATTACATATCGTTGCGAAGGCCAGATGTTAACTTTCCAACGCAACTAGAACCGCCTCATTTGGATCTTTGTAGCTCAAGTTATGACCATTTGAGTGTGAAGAGGTCAGGCTGGACAGCTTAGCAATTTCTTCAACTTCTTGTATTCCTTCCACTTTTGCATGCTTCCTTTCCATCCTTTAAGGTTTAAGCCATTCCTGCCCTATAAACCTTGAAAACACTTAACACACATATCAAGGCATCGAATGGTATAAAGGGGAATTAATTTTTGGTAATTTAAAGGCTTGGGAAGCAAGTTTCCAATTATAGATCAAAATTAGGAAGGAAAATGTAAAACCATGCAATTTCTATGAATAAGTGTGAGAATAGTGGATAAAATCCACTCAATGAAGTACAGAATGTACCACGAAATAGTGGTACATCATAGACGCGGGTGTTTGTCAAGCACGTTCATCTTAATGTGATGAACAGAGCTGATTGTCACTGATCATCCTATCCACCATGTTGAAGTACGAATATACATCTTAGAATTAATCAAACATGGATCGAAGAAGAAACAGTAATACTTTTATTAATTCATAGGACTCAGCAGGGGTTCTCCCCTCAACCTAGGAGGTTTAGAAACTCATACTGATGTAAAATACAATGGTGAAAACGTGTATGGTGTGTGTCCTCCCTATGGAGAATGTAAAATACACTTTAAATACTAAATGAGATGACTAGTAAGGATAAAACAGTCTTTTTAGTGCTAAAATCCACTTCTGGGGCCCACTTAGTGAGTGTTTGGGCTGAGCTTTGATGATATCCACGTGCTATGAGGCTCCTAGGGCTTTGAACGCTGGCTAGGGGATCCTCTCTGGGCATTTGGATACTGGTCTCTGCTCTTTGGGTGCTGGACGCCTGGAAGGGGGCAGGAAGCTGGCGTTGGATGCCAGTTTTGAGCCTTCTAAACCGAATTAAAGTATGGATTATTATACATTGTTGGAAAACTCTAGAAGTCAGATTTTCATAGCCATTGAGAACGCTCCATTTGGACTTCTGTAGCTCCAAAAAAGCTCTTGCAAGTGCAAGAAGGTCAGATCCGGACAACATCTGTAGTACTTTCTCTGTCTCTGAATCAGACTTTTGCTTCAGCTCCTCAATTTTAGCCAGAAAATACTTGAAATTGTACAAAAACATAAAAACTCATAGTAGAATCCAAAAATGTGAATTTAACACTAAAACCTATAAATACCTAATAAAAACTAAAAAAAATATACTAAAAGCTATATGAAAATGATGCCAAAAAGCTATTAAAATATCTGCTTATCACCTATCCCCGCGATGGGTAACGGGAACCCTGTATCTGCCAGAATTCGGGGTCTCTGCGGATCTCCATGAATTTTTACAAAAATAAAAAATTGAAAAAAAATCACTACCAAAACCAATTTTGTTAATTGAATAATAGGCAGATCCTTCTTATCTTGTATGAGAATTTGCTTTGCTTTATCAATAATAACTTCAGATGAGCAGTCACTTGAAATTGAAAGATTATGCATATCAAACAAAACTTATGATAAAATTTGTTACATGAAAAACCAAACAACAAAATAACATATAGATTCAAATTAAATTAACTTACATCGAAGTTAATTGAATATCCTTCTTATCTTGTATGAGAATTTGCTTTGCTTTATCAATAATAACTTCAGATGAGCAGTCACTTGAAATTGAAAGATTATGCATATCAAACAAAACTTATGATAAAATTTGTTACATGAAAAACCAAAAAAACCAA
>NC_029793.2:80551497-80552140 GCF_000816755.2 Arachis ipaensis | reverse complement strand
ATATATAGAATAGAAGAATTAGATAAGAAGAAGCTGAACCTTAATAATGCCACTTTTAAAGCAAAATCTTTAAAACCATAAGAGATGTTCGATCATCATCAATTGCAAGAACGCATTTCTTTAGAAATTGATTATCTTTTTCATCAGTCATGGCCATTTTCTCTAAAAGGGGTGTAAACTTGAACCTATTAACTAGAACAGAGTCTATGAGTTTTACAATGACCAAGAAACTAATGAAAATTTTTTTAAGGAAGAAGATCATTGACACGGAGAAATAGAATAGAAGAATAAAATCGAAGAAGACGAACCTTGATATTCACGGCTGCGATGACGACGCTCCCTGCTGCAACGGAGAAGGGGACGCTCCTGTGAAGATGGCACACTCCCATGAAGATGGCGATGGTGTTCTCTTTGGTAGGGGCGTCTTAGGCGCGCGACGAACCGACGATTCCTGCGGTAACCTTGAGGGTGAGATGAGGAAGTAATGAGAAGGAGGAGCGCGACGGTGGACAGGTGTAGGGGGCAACAAACGATGGAGGAGAGGTGGACTGGAGAGGTTGGAGTTCTTCGAAGAAGAGATGAAGTGAATCCGTGAGTGAAACTAAGAGTGAGTGAGGCGGCTTAGGGTTACAAAGGCCAGAGA
>NC_029793.2:80550764-80551484 GCF_000816755.2 Arachis ipaensis | reverse complement strand
ATAAAATTTGATTTTAATTTAATAAAACAATATTACATAGTTATGAACTTCTTTTTTTTTTCATAAATTTGTGAAAAATGATTTAAACATTATATTTATTAGAACGTTTGAAGAGTTGGATAGAATTATAGAACATATTGACTGCCAAAAAGCCATCAATATCATTGTATATAACTGACAAGTCAGTTAATTTCTTTTTTTTACATATTGTTCAAAATGCACTAATAAAATTACGGCACATTAATTATTACAAAAAATGTAACTAATAATTATATACTTTCTTGAATAGTTTTCATCAAAATTATTCACTAACATTTATCATATGTATTAAACTTATTAATTGAAATTTTTTTATATTTAAAATAAAGACTATTAATTTTTTATTAATAAAAATTTTAATAAGACATGCTAACTAAACTCTTGCATTCCATATTTATAGCCATCCAATTTAAAAGAAATGAAGCAAATAAAAACAATTTTATGTAATGAAAGAGTTTAAATAATGGTTAACTTTTCAGTTTTTAATGCAAGTCAATATTTTAATTTCCATTTTCCATCTTTTAAAAAGAAGGATTTTGTTATGTGTGTCTTAAGGACATTATTTAAGCATATCAAAAAAGAAAAGAAGTAATATATTCTATAAAAATTAGGGCACAGAATAACAAAATTCTAAAAAGAAAAGAAACAATATATTTCATATTTTTTTTAAATAAGAATTGT
>NC_029793.2:80535956-80549933 GCF_000816755.2 Arachis ipaensis | reverse complement strand
CTAAATTTTCAATGGACATTTAATATTACAAAAAATTGGGCTGACTCATTATTATAAAACACTAGAAGAATAAGTCATGTTTCAAAAAAAAAACTCATAAAATTGTGAGGCTATTTTCTAATTATTAATAACAAAAGTGATGATTCGCACCATATTTAGTGGTCAAAACTGAAAATAAATATAAACTAAAATTACTGACAAATTTGTGTCAGAATTTGTCAAAAAGTACGAGCCATTCCAAATGCCTCTTTTGCACAGGGGTAAGCTGAAATTCACCCTTCCTAAAATTTCCATCTTATCGACACAGACAAAAATAAGCAGCTACATGTTTTGGCTTCGAAGGCTGATGTATATGGTGGTCTTTATTTTATTTAATTTTTTGGAGTTAACTGTTATAGGCATATGTCAAAGACGTAGCAATGTAGCATAGCTGGGGGGAGATCCAATTAAAAATAACATGTAAATGCATTAACACTAATTTAAAAAAATTACATTGATTTTGGATTATTTATTAAATTTGAGAATATTAAAACACATTCATCAAACTAAAATTAATTTATTTACAAATTAAATTTTCCATTTATTTATCTATCATTTCATTTATTTATTTACTTTTCATTTCTTAATTGTGGGACTCGCTAAAAAAAAAAAGACTCCGTTTAATGTAGCTCAACCATGACACATATAGCGGCCGGAGAAAATGGCTTTTTAAACTTGCATATGAGGACAAGCTGACAACTAAAAAACTTGTTAAAAGAAAAAAAAGGTTGCATGTCTACATGCTCCGCCCAAACTTCATGTCCATGTGTGTTTCATCTGTCAAATCTGGATCTTGTATATTTTTTATTATATCTAAATGATTAAAGTTATTGGAATATCATATTTTAAAAAGAGCACAGGTATATGTGAACATCTTTCCTACTGTATAATTATGTTTGAGAATATTTAAGAGGTTTTTCTATGATTTTTGTCTTTTAAAGCCCTTAATTTCTATTTAAATATATAAACTTTAGAAAAGGATTGATGGAGGTGTTCGCGTGGCCTAATGGATAAGGCGCTCGCCTCCGGAGCGGGAGACTGTGGGTTCGAGTCCCACCGTGAACGTCTTTTTATTAGAAGTGCTTCTTCTCATATCAAGACGAAGCCATGGCAAATTAAGCAAAATTCACCTAATAATTATTTATATGGTTACTTTTTATTACGAATTATGTTACATTTTCCACTTTTATTCTAGGTGAACTCAACTATCTTTTTAACTACTTATAATTAAAGTTTTGAAACAAAAAATAGTGTGTATCAAGTTATCAACACTTTATATGTAATATATAACACAACATATTAACGTACGTATTTAAGAACAGCCTAAAGTAGAGTTGTAGCATTTGAACTCTGATCTAAGAAGAGTTGAAAAGTCACTACTCTCACAATAATAACAACAATAATAATAATATAGAAAGATTAAATAATATAAATGTATGAGGTCCTACAGATTTTTTTTTCTTGCAAAAATATTACTAAATTAATTACTTATCAATAATTAGTCTTACACCTAATTAACTTGATAACTTCTCAAGATGGAGTTGAAAAATGATTCTATATGTCCATTTTTTCATTATGTTATATGGAACCATACATAATTGCATTAAATAATTACGTCCTAGGCAAGCTGCCCTGCCACAGAGCTATTAGTACTAAGTACGAAAACGTGTGATGTAGTTGATGCAGATTTTTTAAACTACAAATTACTACTAAGTACATCCGATAATCAAATAATATTACGGAAATAGATTATCCTTTTAGAAAGGATTAAGTAAATAATAGTCAATTAATTCTTCTAGTCAGATAATTAAAATTTAAGATTTTAGAAAGCTTTGACATAAGGAGTGAAGTAAACAAAGGCAAACAGTAGGTATTGAAAAGATAATATGATTTAAAGAGTTAAAGTTTTCGAGATGTTGAGACTTCTGAACCAATATTTTTACTTTCCACTTTGTTATACAAAGATACATCCATGACAAATTATAAGTAATCAAACCCCAATTTTTTGGTGATTCAATTTTCCTTTAACCTAATTAATCGCAAATTCCTTAGTCAATTACTTAAGAAAATAGTTGAAGCACGTTTACTAATTTATAAGAATCTCTCCTAGTTGATTCGATGTCACTTATTAAGTCTAGTTTTAAAACCTAAGAATTGTGAAAATAAGTTTTCAAGCTTAATTCAATTAATTAACTTTCTCAATAAATTAAAAGAATCCAGGTCAGAGAAGAATTGTTTCTCAACACATTCAAATCCTTTGAATAAAGAACGAAAACTTTTTCTTAAGAAAATATTAATGTGTTAATCAAAGGTAGAAAAGCTAGATTATTAGTCTATAGGAATCAATAGAGCTTCTAACCTTAACCAAAGAGATTAGTTGCTCATGTCTTCAGAGAAAATCTAAAATTCTGAAAAGTAAAAAGTGCCGAAGAGGAAGAGAGCCCTCAAAACGTTTAACTTCTCTCCTTAAATACTAACCTAAAAAAAATTCAAATTCAAAACTTAAAACAGAATCAACCTAAAATAAAATAAAATCAAACTAATTCATGCTTTTTTCTAGCCAAGCTTTGGATTTTTTCTCCTTGTAATCCTCAATCAATGCTATTAGTGGGCTTAAGTTGAACCTTTGAGTGAATCACTTAAGTCTTGAAGAATTAGGAGACTTGGGAAATGAATTAAAGCCCCTGGGAGGTGACCCAATTGGTGCATGGGACGTGCCCCTCATGTGTGCAACGTGTGCCCTTCAATTTAGGTTGGATAGGTTCTGTTTAAGTCCTCATGTGCCATGCCAAATTTTCACAAGCCACGGCTAGGCAATTTTTTTTTCAAATGCTTCCTATTTTGGTTCAGGCATCCACGGCTGAATTCTCACGTGAGACGCGAACTAGGCGTCATGCATACGCATGGGAGATGCGTACGCATAATTTGGCAAATCGTGCAACTTACGCGTACGCATGGTGATGTGTATGCACAATGTAACACCTCAATTAGCCTAAGCTTTACCTCGCGTCCTAAAGCAGAGGTTAATCAAAGGTTACGACAGTTCTAAGCTCATACATATAATATATAGAAAGAATAATATAATCTAGAAGCCCGATGAAGGATATAGCTCAAAAACAGGATTTGAAAAGCGCAAAACGTACTAACGAAGCTTCCAACTTAAAGCACAAGATATGGGTATAATATAACAAAAGATAATAGTATAATACCATGAGAATCTAGCCACGACTCGCGAAGTTTAAGCCAGCTAGCTATATACAGACTATACAGAAACTAGATAGTAAAATCAACTTATACAAGTTTTTCTCTTTCAAATACAAGCCTCTAGGCAAAGAAAAATACAAAAGTTAGAGCTAAATAAGCAAAATAAATCAAAATGACTCCAGGAGTAACAGGATCTTCCGCTTCTGTCACCATCCCAGCAACTCACCGAGGTGGGTTGCGACCTACATATGAAAAACACAATAGAAATATGGTATGAGAACCAAAGGTTCTCAGTATGGTAACAGTGCCCAGTGATGTAGGATATAAGACCCCGGGACGCCAGAGGCAGTCCTAGACTTCATATCCATCACAAGATTTATCTTAAAGCATACTAAAACAATAAATCATAATTTAAACCTCAATTCAAATTAAAGCCTTAGCAGTATAAAATGGGTAATCTAACTTAAAGGATTCTCTAATCTAACAGTCTCTGCTGTCCCACAGCCTTCACCAACATATCATCCATGCGATCCCATCGCTACCGCCTTCTGAACTTCCTCAATCCCAGTAGAAAACACAGATAAATTCAATACAAGTAAAACACAAGTAGAAGCATATAAGGCAAGTAATTCAAGTAAGCAATTAGGCATGTTATCCAGTTAGGCATACAATTGCAAGTCGGCAAAGCAAACAAAAAGATAGAAGATGCACATGATGAATGCCTGTCCTATTGGCTGTGATATCACATTATCGGTTCAACTGCTAACCCGACACATCTCCATGGAGATGTCGCCCTTCGGAATCATTATTGGGAATCCCCGAGATATGGTGCTTGGATCACCGTCCAGGATTTTATGCCTGCACACTCTATTGATCCGAAGGGATGCGAGCGGGATACTCTTGCCACAGACCTCACATCTCAATGTAAGCGGGATTAACCACCGTCCTTACGCCGCTGCCGCTACCTCGACAGGCGGGATTAACCACCGTCCCTATCGGGCGCATAACGTCTCAACAATCTCAGTATAAAATAGTAGTTAAGTGGTTTTTCAGAAAATATTTTCAATACATCAATGATCCATCATTGTACATTCGAATCCTCGACTCATCTCAACCATTGTCAAATCAACATTTCCATTCAGAGTCCTCGACTCATCTCAACTACTGTCAATTCACATTTCAATTCCGAACTCAGCAGTTCATCAGTTCTCATTTCATATTCTAATCCACCTTCACATGCCATCAAATACATCCTCAGTACACCAGAAACCTAAGCCTCCGTTTTCTAATTTTTCAATATAATATCAACTAAATCTCTTAGGTTCTTTCCCATGTTCTCATACCCAAAATTAAGCCCAAGAGTCTCAAAATGGTGTCACAGAAGCTTACAATCTTATTGGGAAGGTGAAATAGTTGAAAACAAAGTTTAAGTTTGAGAAACAGGGCGTGTGCGTCTGCACAGGGGTGTGTGTGCGCACTCTCAGGAGAAGTTTTAAAACGTGTGCGTATGCATAGAGGTGTGCATACGCACAAGTGCAAAAATTTTCAGTTCTGTTTGCTCGCACAAGGTGTGCTAGCGTCCTCAACAGACTGCCCTTCCCAACTTGTGCATGCGCACAGGCCTGTGCTAGCGCTCTAAAAAGGAAGCCTTCCCCTGCGTGTGCGTACGCACAGGTCTGTACGTGCGCACAGGTTTAAAATTTCGCAGGAGTGTGCGTACGTACAAGGCTGTGCGTGCGCACATACTAGAAATCACAAAATTCTGCAACTTTGCAGAATTTTAGATTTTGACACCAAACTTTGAATGATCATAAATTCCTCTACAAAAATTCAAATTTTACAAACTTTATATCAATTTGAACAGTTTTCAATGAACTTTAATTCTAAATAAATTTCAACAAATTTTGAAGACTGAGGCATGAGTTATGATCAGACAAAGTTCACCAAATTCCCATTTCACCAAAAGTTCACAAATTACCAATTTCCAAATTTTCACACATCAAACCAACCAAACCCAATAAAACCATTCCAAACTCCATTTTTCATCAAAACTTACCCTTTATAACATATTGCACCATTCTTACAAATTTTTCCTTCACATTTCATTATCCTCAACCTCAACATCAAATGTATAACATTATGATCAATCCTCATTCACATTTTCCAACCACATTACCATTTCATCAATCTCAACATCACATAAATTATTACTATTCACTTTTCAATCCACACAATCATTCATCATCATCAATCATCATAATTACTCAAATTCATCAACCCATCATAAATCATCATACATCATCATTCAACAACTCAACAACCATTTAATTCAACCCTATCCTATGAGTCACTAGCCTAAGTGTCCATGAATATTATATATTACATAGAGAAAACCGAAATTATACCTTGGCTGATTTCCATTATATACCAAAACCCCAAAAGAGCACAAGTTGAGCTTTCCACCACAATCCAAGCTACCAATCAACTTCAATCAAGCACCAACAATCACCAAAAGCTTCCAAACTGACAATAATCAAGCTATATGCACACAAATCATTACTAATCAACCTAGGGCTCAATTTAATCATAATCTTACAAATATTTCAAGAGCTCTTACCTTGCCCGACAATTTTGGAAGCCAAACGCAATGCTAATCAAAGGCTAGAGTGTACATAAACACCCCAAAATCACAAAACTTCACTTAATCAAAAGCCCTAAAACTCAAAATTTTGAAGAGAAGAACTGAGAAGGATTCGAGCTTTCCTTACCAGTTTCTTAGGTGGGTTTTGTAGAGCTCTTCGCAAGAAACGCGTAGCCGCAAATAGTGCGGCGATCGGAGCTCTGTAGCTCAAGATATGGGCTTGGGAAGTTGAAGATGAATAGTACTTCTTCTTCCTCTTCCTCCTTTTCTTTGTTGCTGAGTGTGTGTGTTTATGAGAGTGAAAGGGTTCACTTAAGTGTTTATATATGTTGGGCTTGGACCCAACTTGGGCCCGGTCCAACCCGTTAGCATTTTTAACTCGTTTGGCCCAACTTTGGGCCAAACCTTTAAAATTAATGCCCGGTTTTCCATTTCTAATATTTTTCTAAGGTTTTTGACTGTTTTCACTTTTTCTCACGTAGCACCAGGCAGAATTAAACCGGTTTGGCTGCCGGTTCGCGATTTTTCACGATTTTTTGTATAAAATACATTTTCTGACTTAGAAAAAGTCACTGAGTCCGAAAATCATATTTAAATCCTCTGATTCTCGTTCTAACTTTTCGGATTCTATTTTGGGGTAATTAATTATCTAATTAGGCGATTAATTAGTCGCGGTTCTTACACACAACCTAGCAATTTTCATGACTTGTGTGCACGCATGGGAGATGTGTACGCATGACGTCCGTCTTGGCATTAGATGGCTATGCTCCCAAATTGGACGGCTGTGCCTAATTCCTACAACTTTGCTTTCTGTTTTGACCTTCAAGTGCCACGCCCTTGTTCTTACGTCCCACTTGAGAGGATTTAGTGCCCCTGGGATGGCCCAATTGGTTTGGCGTGGCACACTTGATCTCCCACGTTGCTCGACTAAGATTTCCTCATGAATTGGTGTCCAGAGAGCTCTCTATTTGATCCAGAGAACTCTCTGGATTGCCTCCTCTCTTGCGTTTCTTGCTCATAGTGATTCCTAGCGTCTTCTTTCTCTTTAATCTTTTCCAATTCTCTTCCAAATTCTACTGTAATCAATGAATGCACAATAACTCAAAGTATTGTTCAATTAACCATGAAATCATTGCTTATCATGCAATAATAATTAGTTTATTTGAATGAAATTCTATGGGAAAAATACTAAAGATGCAAATGCATCACAACACGAAACTTAATACTTTGCTTGTCCTCAATCAAAAGAGAAGAAAAGAAAAGAATTGTTTTAGATGAAAGGGGGTTAAATCATTCTTAAAGCTCATGTCCCGCTTAGGAGTGTGTTTAGCAAACCATGTGAGTGTCACTAATTCTCTTCCTTCTTAATGAATCTTGAATTCTTAGGAATGAAGTATCCCTAAGTCTTAAGGCTCGGATGATATTATGAGACCTTTCTTGCAAATTTTTTGATTGATCCTTAAATCTTTTACTTATAACAGAGAGCTTTTCGGGTTGAAAACTCTAAATGCTCCATGTCCAAGGCGACTCTTGATTGTGGGCTTTCGATCGATAATCCCGCGCTAGTTAGCCCATGTTACCGGGTGATAAGGCACCCTTTGGATCTAATTAATCTAGTCACTCCTTGATACATTTGCATCACAAGCTTATAGTTAAAGACTTTAAATTCCTAGCCATCGATGTCCAGAGCCTCTTTGGACTTCTACATGTTTTGTCTCAAGGGAACTCTTGATGGTGGATTTTCGATCGATAATCCCGGACCAGTTGGCCCAAGTTACTGGGTGATGAAGCATCCTTCAGATCTAATCACATGAGCCTTATCCTTGGACAATCAACACCACAGACACATAACTGGCCTCTTTACCCATTGATGTCAGAGCTTTGCAACCTTTGATCTTTATCTTGATTTCTTTTCTTTATTCTGTTTCATTTCTCTCTTTCTTTCTTTTTTATTTTTTTTTTCAATTTCAGGATCTTTTTGTGTTTATTCAGAGGTCTCATAATACTTCTCTAGGCCTCATGCTCATAAGGAATCATTCTTCTCTTTCATACAAGATCATCAATAATTTAGCTCAATTCATGATCATCACAAGTAATATACCACCATTTATCATACGAGGACGTTATTTATTTATAAAATTCAACTTTCCTCCATCCAAACAACTCTTTTCATGTGATTAGAGTGTTTAAGAGGACATTACAAGTAATGAGTTCATCGGGCAGGACAAGATATAAGAGAACATGAAAATAGAAAACAGAATAGAAAGCACATAAAAGAATTGAGAGATGGAAGCTTAAAGAAAACAATACCACGTTAATCATCATTGTTGTCTTCATCTTCTTTAAGGCTATGTAGAGCATAGCCTCCAACACCAAACTTAGATTGGTTGCTTGTCCTGAAAGAACAAATAAGAAAATAGTGGTGATGGAAATAAGGATAAATATGATGATCAAGTGAAAGCAATCAAGTAATATAGAGGCTTATTCAAATAAAATAAACTAAATTAAAACCAAACAAAATGAAAGATAAAACAATGTAAAATAAATAGGTTGCTAATGTGTTTGCATGGGGGTGGATCTTGCATGGGTGAAGTGTGGCAACACCAATCTTGGTGTGAGAACACTAAACTTAATGTGACACAATCAATGTAAAACTAGGCCAAGTACCTAGTGAA
The DNA here is from genome assembly GCF_000816755.2 of Arachis ipaensis. Classification (NCBI taxonomy): domain Eukaryota; kingdom Viridiplantae; phylum Streptophyta; class Magnoliopsida; order Fabales; family Fabaceae; genus Arachis; species Arachis ipaensis. Next base: position 80,541,374 of record NC_029793.2, on the reverse strand, counting down.
AAGCAAACATCCTGTTGGTGTAACACACCAAACCTAATCCATGAAACACATACACAACCTTAAACAAAGCAAAAGAATGATGAAACGAAAATACCGAACTTTAGGTTGCCTCCCAACAAGAGCTTCTTTAACATCACTAGCTTGACGGTTATTTCTTGCTAAGGTGAAAGATGATCATAATGCTTCAGCTCCTTCCCTCTCACTGTGAATTTTCTCGCTGTGTCTTCATGTATTAGCTCAATATGCTCAAGAGAGAGGATTTTGTTCACTATATATGGCAACAATGGATGGTAAGATAAAACTACTTTCTCCCTTAGTGAGAAGTCTTCAGTCGGAATCTTCTTATTTCTCCATCCTCTAGGTGCTTTCTTCTTGGGAGCTTCCTCCTTATTTGATTTCAAAAGGAGGCTTTGATTGTAAACTCTTGTTAGTCTCATTTGTGTTTTTAACTTGCTGCACCTTCTCTTTCTCTTCTTTTCTTCCCAAGCATGGAAGTGGACCCTTTCGAATTATTTCATTCGGGGGTTTTTAGAGTTTAGGATTAATTGGTGTAAACTTCATGCAATTCTCCTCCTCACTTGACTGATGCATAGTTTGGAAAAGATGAAAAACTAAATGTTTATCATGCACCCTTAACATTAATTCACCATTTTCAACATCAATAAGGACTCTCCCAGTGGCTAGAAAAGGTCTCCTTAGAATGATGGAGGCATTCTCATCTTCATCCATATCAAGAATAACAAAATCTACTGGGAGAAAAAAATTTCTCATTTTAATCAGGAAATTTTCAACTATTCCATGTGCATGCTTTATTGATTTGTCTGCTATTTATAGAGCTATTTTTTTGGGTTTGAACTTTTAAATTTGTAGGCTCCTCATAACAGATAAGGGCATCAAATTGATACTTGTTTCCAAATCACATAATGCTCTCTCAAAGGTGGTGTTGTCATAGTGTAGGGGATTTGAAAACTCTCTGGATCTTTCTTCTTTGTTGAAAAATTTCTTTGAATAATTGCACTGCACTCTTTGGTCATGACCACGGTTTGGCCTCCCTTTAAGCTTCTTTTCTTGGACAACAACTCCTTCATGAATTTAACGTATAGGGGCATTTATTCAAGTGCTTCTATGAATGGAATATTGATATCCAGTGACTTGAATATCTCCAAATTTTGGAGGTATTGCTTGTCCTTGTTTGCCCCCGGAGTCTTTGAGGATATGGAATCTTAGTCTTGTACTTAGGCACTGAAATGCTCTCTTTTGGTGGATCTTTTGAAACTTGAATTGATTGTTCCTGAGAGATTGTGATCAAGTGCTCCTCCAGAGGATTGGCTTCCTCTTGAGCCTCTTTCTCTTGTTTCTCAGTGGCACCCAACTTGATTTCTTTTTTCACCACCTTTCCACTTCTCAAATAAATAGCTTTGTACTCTTTCCTGGAGTTTGGAATTGTGTCACTTGGGAATACTTTAGTGGGTTTTGCTAATTTTTGAGAAATTTGGCCTACTTGCACCTCCAAATTTCTAATTGAAGCATCTTGATTCTGAAACTTGGCCCTTATCTCCTTCATAAATATGACTGTGGCTTGGGAGAGTTCCTCCATGGAAAGTTCAAGATTTGAAAGCTTTTGAGAGTCCTGAGATGGTTGCGTGGGTGGTGGTTATTGTTGGTGAGAGTTGTTTTGAGAATTAAAAGGGATGTTTTGTGGGTTTCGAAAGTGGTTTTGATTGGTTGGTTGGTAGTTGAAGGTGTTTTGGTAAGGGTTGTGGTTGAAATTGGGTTGCCTTTCACCTTGATTTCTCCATCCAAAATTAGGGTGGTTTTTTCATCTAGGATTGTAGGTCTTAGAGAAAGGATAATTGTTGGATGGGCTAGAAGAATTCCTCAAATAATTTTCTTGCTCAATAGAGGATCGTCCATACTCCCAACCTTCAACTTGAGGTGCTCCACTACTCATACCATAGGAACTCTGTTGGGTGATCACAGCTGAAACTTGCATCCCTCCTAAGTGTTAAGTAATGGCATTGATTTGTTGGAACATGACTTTATTCTGAGCCAAAATAGTATCCAAGGTATCTAATTCCATAACTCCTTTCCTCATTGATATCTCAGAGGAATAGAGGTACTGATTGTTGGCTACCATTTCAATCAACTCCATTGCTTCATCAGTGGTCTTCTTCATATGCAAAGATCCTCCAATTGAATTATCCAATGAGATCCGGAAGCAAGGGTGATCCTGTCCTAAAAAATCTGGAGTTGGATCCAGCCGGCAAACATATTTGGAGGGCACTTTCGAAGCATCTCTTTATATCTCTCCCAAGCTTCATAGAGGGACGCTCCTTCGTGCTGTCTGAAAGTCTGAATGTTTGTTTTGAACTTTGTCTAGCTACCTTTGAGGAGGGAAGAATTTGGTGATCAAATCCTTCCAAGTTGCTATACTTTCATTGCATTGATTGTCCAACTACTGCTTAGCTCAGTCCCTTACAGCAAAAGAGAATAGCAACAACCAATAAACATTGATGCATTTTTATTTTTAGTGTTTTTGTCGTAGAATTCCATTTAATAAACTAATAATTATTGAAAAATAAGTGATGATTTAATGGTTAATTGAGCATTACTTTGAGTTAGTTAAATTCATTGATTACAGGAGAATTTGGAAGGAAATTGACAAGAAACAAAGAAAAAACAGAAGATAAGAGTCATTAAATACGAGAAGTACATGGCACTGGAGCAAATAGAAAGCTCTCTGAATTAAGCAGAAAGCTCACTGGACACAAAGTGTTAAAGCCGTGTAACGTGGGAGAGCAAGCATGCTACGCCAAACCAACTATGCCCTCCCAGGGGCACTAGGTCCTTCAACATCCAACGTGGGAGCATTGGCGTCCAACGCCAAAATGGAAGCCGTATGTACGCATCACCCATGCGTACGCACAAGTGGCGGAATATGCTTACTCATGCATACACATCTCCCATGTGTACGCATGACCCCTAATTCAACGTGGGAGGTAGAAGCACATGGGACGTGAAGACTTTAACGTGGGACGTTGCTATCATGCGTACACATCTAGCATGTGTATGCACAACAAGAGGATTCTAAGGCGTCATTGATGAGGGAAAAGCGATTCCACACAAAACTCACTGACAAGTGTACCGGGTCGCATCAAGTAGTAATAACTCACAAGAGTGAGGTCGATCCCATAGGGATTGATGAATTGAGCAATTTTAGTTAGGTGATGAATTTAGTTAAGCGAATATTTGATGATTTGAGTGATTTTGATTAACAGAAGCTAAATTGCAAGAAAATAAAAGTACAGAAGGTAAATTAACTGAACCTAAAGGTGCTGAAGAAGTAAATTACAGAAACTTAAAGAACAAGAAAGTAAAAGAGCTGAAACTTAAATTGCAAGAAAAGTAAATTGCAAAAACTTAAAGTGCAAGAAATGTAAATTTGATGAATCTAAATTGCTGAGAAATATAAATTGCTTGAAGAGTAAAAGGATTTGGGTACTGTGATTCAGATCTGAACAAGAAAACGCAAGCTAAAGTAAATCAGAGAGCTCTGAGATGAATAATTTCAGCTCAGCTGCCAAACAAAAATGTAAAATTACTTGAAGAAACAACCAGCAAGAAAGCTTAACTCAATTATGAAATTATAAAAGAGAAATTGAAGATCGAAGAAAAGTAATGAGATTAGAAAGCAGATCTAGATCTCAATTGCTCTTTGATCAAGAAGAAAAGAAATTGCAGAAGAAAATGAAATTAAAAACAGCAAAAGAAACTTAGATCCAATTCTCCAATTCCCAAAACTATATGAAAGAAAAGCAAAGATGATTCTCAGATTTGGAATCAATAAAGCTCTTCAATCTCAATTCAAAAACCACAAAAAAAAAAAAAAACAGAAAAGTAGAAGTTGCAGAAGAAAGAAAGTAAAAACAGAAAGCTAGATCCAATTCCCAAATCCCAAATTCAAAACAAATGAAAATTAAAAGTGAAAACTAAAAATGAGCTAAAGGTCCTCTACCAATTGAATTAACTCCTATTTATACACTTTCTATTTTGGTCTTCAAAGCTTGGAGTGGGCATTTTGGTTTTTGGATTTGAAGAAAGATGGGTCCGGTTGGCTTTGGTTCAAGTTGGGTTGGAGGCATGGGTCAGCGCCCAGGGGAGCGTTCAGTTGGGTTTTGTGAACGCTACGTTCACTCTTGGCTCCCCTTGTGCCAAACTCTCTTGCCTAGCAGCCCCTTTTCCATAGCATTCACTAAGTGAACGTTGCGTTCTAAATGTGAACGCTGCCTCTTGCTAAGTCTTCTTCCCAAGGAGAAGCACGAGAAAGTTGGCAAAAGGGAACGCTACGCTCGAATTTTTGAGCACTACCCCTCCTTGTCTTGATGCGCGCTCAGCTCCCATGGTGCCCTGATAAACCCATATTTTATGATATATTTTGTGCTTAGTTTGAGTGATTTATTCAATCCTTCACCCACTTATTCATATTAATTGCATGGTTTTACTTTCTCTTCCTTATTATATGATGTATGTGAAAAACATGTTTCCTATGCTTTAAAATTAATTATTTTAATTACCTTTATTTCCATTCGATGCCGTGATTAGTGTGTTGAGTAGTTTCAGATCTTCTAAGGCAGGAATGACTTAAAGGATGGAAAGGAAACATACAAAAATGGAAGGAAAGCATAAAACGGAGTTTTTGAAGAAACTGGCATCCACGCGATCGCATGGGTGACGCGACTGCATGCCAAGCGCGAAGAAGCAGCGACGCGGCCACATGACTGACGCGACCACGTGACAAGGAAAACTCCGAATGACGCAACCGCGTGACCCACGCAGACGCATGACAGAGGCCATGCACCAGAAATTGCAAAAAACACTCCCAGCGAATTCTGAAGCCCTTTTTGGCCCAAATCCAAGTTTAGAAGGCATAGACCAGAGGTTATGAAGTGGGGGAATGCATCCATTCAGGGAGACACCACTTTAGTTTAGTTTTCATGATTTAGATTTAGTTTAGAGAGAGAGGTTCTCTCCTCTCTCTTCTCTCTTAGGATTAGGATTTAGGATTTCTCTTAGTTTTAGGAGTGACTCTCGATCCCAGGTTCAATGTTCCTTTACTTTAAGCTTCCCTTTTACTCTTTATTCATTCCATTACTTTAGTTGGTTATTTGATGTTGCAATTTAATTTATGAATTCTTCCATGTTACAGATTACTCTTTTGAATTAATGTTATTTGAGGTATTTCAGTTTATTATTGCTTTTCTTTTATTTACATTATTGTTATTCCCATCTGAAGGCATTTTTATTCCAGTAGATTTATTTTTCTCCTTTTGGTCTTGGTTAAGAAATCAGTAACTCAGGAGTTATCAAACTCAAACATGAATGATAGTTGTTATCTTTGTTAATTAAACTGAACTTCAA
>NC_029793.2:80531664-80535170 GCF_000816755.2 Arachis ipaensis | reverse complement strand
AAATCAGTAACTCAGGAGTTATCAAACTCAAACATGAATGGTAATTGTTATCTTTGTTAATTAAACTGAACTTCAATAATCCCAATCTTTTTTTAGGAAATAAATAGGATTCGAAGATCAAACCAATTAATCCCTTGACCTTCCTTTATCTCAGTAAAGGTTAACAAAGTGGAATTAAGATTCAACTCTCATCATCATTGATAAGGATAGCTAGGATAGAACCTCTAATTTCTCATACCTTGCCAAAAGTTTATTTACAGTCATCTATTTATTTTACTTGCCATTTAAATTACTTGTTCTTCATTTACTTTAATTGCTAATTAAACTATTCACTCCTCATTCTCAAAACCCCAATTTACAATCTCCATAACCAATAATAAGAACATACTTCCCTGCAGTTCCTTGAGAAGACGACCCGAGGTTTGAATACTTCGGTTATCAATTTATTTAGGGGTTTGTTACTTGTGACAACCAAAACGTTTGTACGAAGGGATTTTTGTTGGTTTAGAGACTATATCTACAACGCGGCTGTTTTTATGAAATTCTTTACCGGCAAAAATCCTAACGTCAAAATGGCGCTGTTGCCGGGGAACTGCAATCGTGTGCCTTATTATTGGTTATTGTAAATATTTTTCTTTTACTTGTTTATTTGTCTTTATTTTTCCCTTCTTTATTTCTTTTTAGCTACTATGAATTCTCACCCCTTTCGCTTTGAGTTTGGTTCTAATGTTATTGAAAGGTATGAAAGTTATAATAGGAATATGCATCAAGGTCAGAGCAATCAAAGATGGATGGAGCCAAGAGGATCTGATCAACCCTTTAGGCAACAACACCCTCCAAGATATCATGGACAAAGACCATTCCACAATGCATATCAAGCAAATAGACATGGTGGACAACCTTGTAGTTACCAACAAGCCCCACCCTGTGCTTATAGGCCATCCTCTCAACGTAACTTCGAACCACCACACTCACAAGCTCCTTTTCACCATTCGCCACCACATGATCCTCATTTACCCCAGTTCCAATCCAATCACTCCCAAACACCACCACTTCCCCCTGTACCATATCCAAATCTATCACCCCGAGAATCAGAGGTTCGCCTCAAGGAAACAGTAAATCGACTTCAAACAACCCTTCATCAACTGGAGCAAGCAGTAAGTCAATTATCTTCTAGACGTTCGAACATTCAAGGACATCCCATAGCCCCATGTGGACAATCTAACGAAGAGCGTAGTATGAAGGAGATACTAGAAACTCCAGTAGACAAGACAGAGCATGATTTCGTACTGGAACAAGTAGAGGAAGCTGTCATTATTGAAGAAGAAGAGTTGGTTGAAGACTTAGGAGATGCTGAACCTCCATGGGAATCCAGAGTTGTGGAGCATTCTGTCAAGGATGTTACAATTGATGCTAAGGAGGATTGTGCGCAATCCCCAGAGCAAGTCCTTCATGAAGAACTAGACAGAATAACCCAAGAAGCAAATTTCCTTGATAATGATAGTCACAAGTCAAGTTCTTCTGGTAATGAGCTTGCATCCGCAAGTGAATTCTCTAAGATCGAAGAATCTTCCCCAAGTGAATACGAAGATGATACGGAGGTAGATTTCTCTCAACCTCCAGTCTATGACTTAAGTGATGAGGAAGACATAGATGGCTTTGATCAGGACATGGATACATTTGAAGAATCTTGCAAGGAAGTGGAGAATTTCACAGAAGAGCACAAGGGAGCAGAACTCACAGAACCACTGGAACCACCTATCCCAAGGCCATTACCACCCAATACAAGTTTCAAGTGGGTACAATCCTTAAACTTTAACTGTATTTTTCCACTTGAATGTGGTTTGCTTGAAACAGATGGCCAGCTTAGAGCTCTCTGCGGCTTTAAGAGTAAGCAAAAAATGGCTCGTACTCAGAGCTGGTGCACAAGGTTCAATAAAGTTCCACGCTTCAACTCGAAGTGCACGGATTGGCATCATGATCAATCAGATGGATCTCGGAAAGCGTTTGGTTATCCTGGTGAGAATCTAATTTCTAAACCGCCCGGATGGAAAAGTATAGATCAAGACAAAGGCGGATTTAAAAGCAAAGCTTGGGATCCTGGAATCTATGCTGACATTCGTCACCCCGGGAGCCTGAGAATCTATTTGAAGCTGCTCAAAAGCTTTACATGCCTAGTTTGGGACTCCGGAGGCTATTGGCATTCCAAGCATTGGTGGAGATTTCTGGATGAATTTAAGCATAAGCCGCCATAATAGGAAGCTCATCCAATGTCCAACTTAAGGACTTTAACTAAAAGTGCTAGGTGGGAGACAACCCACCATGGTATGATCTTCCCTTTTTCAATTTTTTTTTAGTTTTATTTGTTTTCAAGTTTTATTTTATTTTATTATATTGAACCTAGAGTTTTGCATCGCATTCATATTTGCATTCTGCATACTGCATAAAAAAAAGGGTGCGCGACGCGACCGCATCACTCATGCGATCGCGTCAAATTGCGAAAAACACTACCCACGGGACCGCGTCATTCACGCGGCCGCGTGACCTGGAGATCGGCGTAACCATCCAACGTCCAGAAAGTTAGGCTGGAATCGTGCGGCCATTGTGCGTTTTGCACAAATGACCCACGCAATCGCGTCACTCACGCGATCGCGTCACTTGCACAGCACACATCCCACGCGACAGCGTGAGCGACGCGATCGCGTCGCATAGGATTGCACAACACCTCAAAAGGAGACAGAGAGTTGCGCTGAAACGATGCTGGATTCATGCGTTTAGCACAATTTCCAGCGACGCAATCGCATGCCCCAAGCGATCGCGTCATTCACTCTTTTTGCTCTCCACGCGATCGCGTCAACCACCTTTTCGCCCCAACCACGCGACCGCGCACCCCACGCGATCGCGTGGATTCAAATTATAACCCCCTAGTCACGCAAATCCTATCAGTCGCGCCCCCTTCCCCCAAACCCCTCCACTTCCTCTCTTCTTCTCCAACCCCCAACCACCACCCAGCCACCATCACCGCCACCGCCAGACGCCGCCGACCACCCAGACCCCGCCGCCACCCACCCCCCTTCCTCCTTCCCCCTTCTCTCTTCTTCTTCCTTCTCCTCCCTCCCTCCAACGCCACTGCCCCCTTCCACGACCACCACCCACCGCCACCGACCCATCCCAGCCGCGCCCCCTGATGACAAGTCATCTTAGCCTATTTTAACTAGTCTTTTTCTTTTGTTTTCATTAGAATTATGCACTTTCTTGAGCTACAAGCAAGCTAATTGAGTAGATTTTCATGTTTCCCTTGATTGAACCAACCATATGTGAATTCATACCATTTCATGAGGTTTTAAGCTATAATTGTTGCATATTGTGGAAGATTGAATACCTCATGATTTTGAGCAAAACTTTGATTAGTTTGGTTGATCAATGATAGGTGAAGAAGGCTTGGAGAAAGGTTGAAGCAAAGAGGAATGGCTAGGAGTGAAGAGAGGACAATGGAATAAGTGAAA
>NC_029793.2:80525954-80531034 GCF_000816755.2 Arachis ipaensis | reverse complement strand
CCCCCTTCCCTTCCCCTATTTCCCCTACCCCATTACCCCTACCTTTCCCTTCCTTCCTCCGAACAGCAGCCACCGCCGCCGCGCCACCCTCTTCCGCCGCGTCGGACGCCACCGCCATCATCCCCAGCCACCTCTCTGCCCCACTCTCTTTGTTACGCCTACCAGGTTCCGACGAACGCCACCCTTCTATCCTTCGTAGTTAATTCATATTTTTCTGTTTATGTTCGTCATTAGGCTAGTTAGATATGCATGTTGTAGTGGATTTTAGGTTGTTAGATAGCCTAGGATGTGGTTATTGGATTTAGGTCTGTTTAATTGCGTTGTTCGTGTTTCTTGTTTTATTCTGCTATTGCTGTGATGATTGTAATGTTCATATGCTGTACTTCCTTGTTTCTTGCTGCTCTATACACTGAATTTTCATGTTTATATTCCTTATATGTAATTGCAGCTTTAATTTTGATTCCTATGAACTATTCTGTTGCTGTTTATTTTTCGAGACAATCCAATTTTAGCCGGAATGCTGCCTAAATTTCTGTAAAATGTTTCTATTCATGTCTTGATTTTGGCATTTTCAACTGTGCTTTTCATAGATCTAACCAAAACAATTCATGAATGCCAGGGCAAGCTTTCTTATTCTCTTTGATTTCCTGGTTCATAAATTGCATTTTTGATGTTTGATTCCATTTTTTTTGCTATTTCTATATCTATCTGAATCATCATCAACCTGTTTTCCATGTTTGGTTATGAGTTAACTGTAGCCTTTAATTGTGAATGCTTGTTACTTAGAAACTTATCATTATGCCACTTACTTTAACCCACTTTTTACTAACTCACTAATGTTAACTACCTAAACTCTTTTTCAATTCTAACCAACCTAACCTTTCAAAACTTCTCTTCTGATTTTCTTTTACTTTCTTTTAACATTCTAACCATGGCATGATGTTAATTTTTCTATTTAACATGAATTCAATTACATTTTGGATTGTGAATTCTTCTTTTCTGACTTTTAACTCCTATACAATCCTTAATGCACATTTACTTAACTCATTTTCCTTATCCTTTTGCTCCTTTGCCACTATGTGCTTCTTTTGTTAATTGCCTCCTTGTTTTCCTGTTTTTATTATATCCTTGAATTCTATTTTTCAGGATGTCGGACTCCCACAGAAAAGGGAAAGGAAAGGCAACAACTGGCAAACAGAAAAGAGGAGAATCCTCTATGTCTATCATAGATCTCATGCATGATGCCTCCTTGCGGGAGAAAAATTTTACCCCGCAGGAGAAGGCCGACCAGCTAATCCCTGCTACTGATCCAGTAAAGTTTGCAAATCGATATTGTGAGCTGAGGTATCCGGTGTTTGCAACCTCCAGGAACCTATACCTGGAGAGGACTCTGAAGATCCCATAAGAACTCTAGCAATACACCTCTGAGCAAATCAAACAAAGAGGCTGGTTCTTCCTGGAAAGACCCCTGACTGAGGTCAATGCATCTTGGATAAGGGAATTCTACTGCAATTACTTCAATACTTCCCTAGATGCAGTGAACCTAAGAGGGAAGCAGATTCTGGTCACTGAAGAGGCAATTGAAGATGTCCTGAAGCTTCTGCCAAAAACTAATCAGCTGGATGGTTATCAGAAAGCTGAGGAAGATATGCGCTTCATGCGATTTGATTAGGATGCAGTAAAGGCCAGGATAGCCCTTGACCCGACCGTTCCTTAGATTATGGGTCAGAACACTACCATGCCAAAGGGAATCAAGCGGATTTACTTGAATGATGAGGCTCGGCTATGGCATCAGATACTTAGCAACTTTATTATGCCGAGTACTCACGAGACTGAGATACCAGCCGCCATGATCACCCTCCTATGGTGTGTGATGGAGGGTAAGGACCTGTACCTGCCACGCTTTATCCGGTACTATATGGCCAGGGTCCACGTCCGAGGCACTCTTCCCTTTCCTTATCTGATTACGCGGCTAGGAAGTCGAGCTGACGTGCCTTGGGAGGATGCTGATGAAAAGCCACCTACTGCAGAATGCAAGAAGATTATCCCGCACAGCAGGAACTTTCTGGCTTTGGGCTACAGACCTCCATTCCTCACTGCTACTGCTGAGACAGCCACACCATCTGCCGGCCCCTCTTCTTCCACAGCTACCCAGCTACCCCTGCCACCACCCTTGCACCTCCACCTGCCCCAGAGCCTATCTATCATCTAGTGCACCGCCTGTTTCGACGGCTTGACCAGATGGAGCGTCGCAACAAGCGACGCTATGAGCACCTGAAGCTGATGATACGCTCTGGCGACATCCCTCCGAGCCTGACACACCATCCGAGGCATCTGAGGAGGAGGCGGATGATCACGAGGCAGAGACTCATCCACAGCACGAGGCAGAGCAGGTAGGCACCCAACATGCAGCATCACATCAGGAGGCTCCACCTCAGATTCAGGCTGTAGACCCCGAGATCCCTATCTAGTCAGCACCTCCTCTGCAGCAGGTTGATCCTCAGACCACTACCACAGAGACCCCAGCTACCCATCCTTCCAGTGATGACACCTCTTCACACCCTACTTGAGTGAGCATCGGGGACGATGCTACTTGGTGCACGAAATTGTGATCATCAATGGCGCCATCAACATGGTACGCTCAATTGTAATCTCAACTTTTTATCACAACTTTGCACAACTAACCAGCAAGTGCACTGGGTCGTCCAAGTAATAAACCTTACGCGAGTAAGGGTCGATCCCACGCTCTGCAAGCTTTGTTCTTTGCTGCTTTTTCTTGCTTCAAGAATCATTTTTATGATTTTTCAGATTATCACATAACATGTCTCCTTGTCATCATTCTTTCAAGAGCCAACATATTTAACATTCATAAACAACAACTTCAAAGGACATATGCACTGTTCAAGCATTCATTCAGAAAACAAGAAGCATTGTCACCACATCAATATAATTAAACTAAGTTCAAGGATAAATTCGAAACTCATGTACTTCTTGTTCTTTTGAATTAAATCAGTTTTCATTTAAGAGAGGTGATGGATTCATAGGACATTCATAACTTTAAGACAAAGTTACTAAATACTAATGATCATGTTTTGAATAGAAAACAGAATTACTTGCATTAATTCATTGAGACACAGCAGAGCTCCTCACTCCCAACAATGGAGTTTAGAGACTCATGCCATCAAAGAGTATAAAATTCAGATCTGAAATGTCATGAGATGCAAAATAAGTTTCTAAAAGTTTTTTAAATACTAAACTAGTAGCCTAGGTTTACAAAAAGTGAGTAGACTATGACAGATGGTGCAGAGATCCACTTCTGGGGCCCACTTGGTGTGTGCTGGGGCTGAGACTTAAACAATTCACGTGTATAAGGCTGTTTTGGGCGTTCAACGCCAGGTTTGAATCCATTTCTGGCGTTGAACTCCAACTTTTAATCCTTTTCTGGCGCTGGACGCCAGAATTAAGCAGAGAACTGGCGTTGAACGCCAGTTTACGTCATCTATCCTTGAGCAAAGTATGAACTATTATATATTTCTGGAAAGCTCTGGATGTCTACTTTCCAACGCAATTAAAAGCGCGCCATTTCGAGTTTTGTAGCTCCAAAAAATCCACTTTGAGTGCAGGGAGGTCAGAATCCAACAGCATCAGCAGTCCTTTTTCAGCCTGAATCAGATTTTTGCTCAGCTCCCTCAATTTCAGCCGGAAAAATACCTGAAATTACAGAAAAACACACAACTCATAGTAAATTCCAGAAATATGAATTTTTCCTAAAAACTAATGGAAACAAACTAAAAACTCACTAAAACATACTAAAAACTATATGAAATTAACCCCAAAAAGCGTATAAAATATCCGCTCATCACAACACCAAACTTAAACTGTTGCTTGTCCTCAAGCAACTAGACAAATAAAATAGAAGACTAATAGGTTGAGAAGCAATAATATCTCAGAGTTTTGAGTGAAGCTCAGATTCTAATTAGATGAGCGGGACTAGTAGCTTTTTGCTTCCGAACAGTTTTGGCATCTCACTTTATCTATTGAAGCTCAGAGTGATTGGCATCTATAGGAACTTAGAATTCAGATAGTGTTATTGATTCTCCTATTTCAGTATGATGATTCTTGAACACAGCTATTTCATGAGTCTTGGCCGTGGCCCTAAGCACGTTTTTTCTAGTATTACCACCGGATACATAAATGCCACAGACACATAATTGGGTGAACCTTTTAGATTATGACTCAGCTTTGCTAAAGTCCCCAATTAGAGGTGTCTAGAGTTCTTAAGCACACTCTTCTTTCTGCTTTGGACCTTGACTTTAACCGCTCAGTCTTAAGTTTTCACTTGACACCTTCACGCCACAAGCACATGGTTAGGGACAGCTTGGTTTAGCCGCTTAGGCCAGGATTCTATTCCCTTAGGCCCTCCTATCCACTGATGCTCAAAGCCTTGGGATCCTTTTTATTACCCTTGCCTTTTGGTTTTAAGGGTTATTGGCTTTTTTTTTTGCTTCTTTTTCTTGCTTCAAGAATCATTTTTATGATTTTTCAGATTATCAATAACATGTCTCATGTTCATCATTCTTTCAAGAGCCAACATATTTAACAGTCTTAAACAACAAATTCAAAAGACATATGCACTGTTCAAGCATTCATTCAGAAGACAGAAAGTATTGCCACCACATGTAACTACTTAGAATTTCTCTTATTAAAACTCAAAATTTTATTGCCTCTTATTCAAAAGATATACTATTTTATTCATGTTTGCTGATGATGAGAAAAATAAACTATGGCTTCATTGGAGATAAAATCAAAATAGATACTAATTACTACTATATGACTCCTAAGGTGAACTTCTATAATGACACTATCACAGAGTTAAAGCAGAAATTGGAATTTAACAACCTTTGTTCTGGGAAGTGGATGTTCCTCTGATCCGTGGGATGCTTGGTCCTTCAAGAGATAACTTCTGGCGCTTCAATTCCCTTAAGTCACGCCCTTGCTACTCTTGTTCTTTAAACATATAGGTAAGAATTTGACTGTGTTCCTTCTGTTCTTTTATTATTTGTTCCATAGCTTCCCGTAT
>NC_029793.2:80521882-80525869 GCF_000816755.2 Arachis ipaensis | reverse complement strand
CTTCAGAACGGTTGCTAGTGGGCAACAGAGAATGCCCAATGAAGTCCAGCCATCCTCTGGCGACTAGTTTGAGATCTTCTCAATTGAATTGATTTGGGACACCCTTTGTGTTGGTGGTCCACCTGGCTCCAAGGATACATATGTCCTCTAGAATCTTATCCAGGCCCTTGTCTGTTCTCATCATTCTCCTGTTGAAGGAGTCTGGATCATCTTTCAGTTGAGGTAGCTTTAAGATCTCCCTGATTTTGTCAGGGTGGGCATGAACAATCTTTCCTCTGACCACGGTCCGATAGTCATAGAAAGCAGTCCCAGATAGTTTCTGCTTGTCAGTTTGCCACATATTAGCATAGAACTCCTGAACCATGTTCCTCCCTACTTTCGTTTCAGGATTAGCTAGGACTTCCCAGTTCCTGATTCGAATTTGCTCCTGGATCTCTGGATATTCATCTTCTTTCAGATCGAATCTAACTTCCAGGATCACTGATCTCATACCCATTATTTTGTTATAATGGTCTGAATGTTCTTTAGATAAGAACTTCCCTTGATTCCAAAGTGGTTTTGGAACGCTCTCTTTCTTGCCTCTTGGAGTGGGTTGTTTTCCTTTAGGAGCCATGATCTTAGTGATCGCGGATAAACACACCAAACTTATAGGTTTGCTTGTCCTCAAGCAAAAGAAAAGAAAGGAGAGGGATAGAAGGAGAGCTAGGTGCAATTGTTGATGGAAGGAGAGGGAGGCCGAACCCAAATTTAAAGGGAGGGAGGGTGGGTTTTCGAAAAAAGATATGATAAGAGAGGATATAGTTTAAAATTGAAAAGATATGAAAGATTTTTCAAAAAGATAGATCTAGATTTTGAAAAAGATAAAGTGGAGATTTTGAAAAAGATATTGATGAGTTGAAAAGATAGATTTGTTTTTAAAAAGATTTGAAAAGAGTTGGATTGAATTTGCAAAAGAGGGTTTGTGCTTATGGATTAAGATACATTTGATATTTTTAAGGTAGGGTTTTTAGAAATTAGGGATTTTAGAAATCAGGGTTCTTAACATGTTTATGCAAGAAATCATGAATTGAAGCATGAAAATTAAGATTAAAATGAAAAATATAAAGAAAAAATGAATTTACCTCCTCCCTGCCATCCTGGCGTTTGAACGCCCAAACACTGCCTGTTTTGGGCGTTCAACACCCAAATGCTGCTCTCCTGGGCGTTCAACGCCTAGTTGTTGCCCTTTTCTGGCGTTGAACGCCAGATAGCTATCTTTACTGGTGTTCAGCGCCCACTGGATGCCCCTTTTGGGCGCTGAACGCCCAGAATGGACTTTCACTGGCGTTTTCTTGCTAGTGAGCTCTTTTTCTCTGTTTTGAATGCAGATTCCTTCTGTAATCCTGTGAATTTATGAAATTGATTCTTTACTTTAGTGTCAGTGAACTTTATATAAACAAATAAAAATAAAAATAGAAATAGGGCAAAATGCTTAGAGGATTGATGCCCCATGGCTGGGTTGCCTCCCAGCAAGCGCTTCTTTATTGTCTTTAGCTGGACCTTGCTGAGCTTTTAGTCTAGCTTCAGTCTTGAGCACTCTTGCTCAATGTTGCCTTCAAGATAGTGCTTGATTCTCTGTCCATTGACAATGAACCTCTTATCAGAATCAATATCTTGAAGCTCCACATAACCATATAGTGATACACTTGTAATCACGTATGGTCCCCTCCACCGGGATTTCAATTTCCCGGGAAATAGCCTGAGTCTAGAGTTGAACAGCAGAACCTTCTGTCCTGGCTCAAGGATTCTAGATGACAGCTTTCTGTCATGCCACTTTTTTTATTTCTCTTTATAAAGCTTGGCATTTTCGAAAGCTGTGAATCTAATTCCTCTAACTCATTTAGCTGGAGCAATCTTTTTTCTCCAGCTAATTTGGCATCAAAGTTTAGGAATCTATTGCCCAGTAGGCTTTATGTTCCAGTTCCACGAGCAGGTGACATGCCTTACCATACACAAGTTGGTATAGAGAGGTCCCTATAGGGGTCTTGAATGCTATTCTTTCTCTAGGCACACACCTACGGATTATTCCGTCTGCACATCTCTTAAAGAGATAGGGTTCATCCCACAAGTAGTACTTTGCATCAGTAATTAATTTCTTTTTTTGTATCCTGTTGTACTCCTTGGGTATGAACCTTGCAGCTTTATAGTTTGCAATATCAGTAAACCATGGTGTTTCCTGCATGGCAAATAAATGCTCATCCGGAAAAGTCTCAGAGATCTCAAGAGAGGGGAGGGGAGTCCCTTCTACTGGCTCTATCCGGGATAGATGATCAGCCACTTGGTTCTCTGTCCCTCTTCTGTCTCTTATTTCTATATCAAACTCTTGCAGAAGCAACACCCATCTGATGAGCCTGGGTTTTGAATCCTGCTTTGTGAGTAGATATTTAAGAGCAGCATGATTAGTATACACAATCAATTTTGATCCTACTAAGTATGATCTGAACTTGTCAACCAATCCTTTTTATGACTCAAGATCTCTTTCATGAACTTGGCATAAGAAGGTATTTGCTCAAGTGCTTCTGCGAATGGAATCTTTATTTCAAGAGTCCTGAGGTAATCTGCAAAGCGAGCAAATTGCTTATCCTACTCCTCTTTCTGGAGTTTTTGAGGATAAGGTATCTTGACTTCATATTCCTCAACCTTAGTTGCTGCAGGTTTATTGCCTACAGAAGTGGTTGAAGAAGCCTTTTTAGAGGGGTTGTTATCAGCATTTGTGTGTGTCTGATCCCTCACTGGCAATTGAGTGCCAGGGTTAGAAGCTGGAGTGGAATTGGACGCCAGCTCCTTGTCTGTTCCTGGCGTCTGAACGCCAGAACTGTGCCCATTTTAGGCGTTCAACGCCAGATCCTTGCCTATTTCTGGCGTTGAACGCCAGTCCTGAGCATGGTCTGGGCGTTCAGCGCCAGCCTTCCACCAAATTTCTGGCGTTTTAGTTCCAGAATTACTTTTCCCTGGGCTCTTACTGTCCTCAAGTGAGTTTTGGGTGGTTTTCTCATTTCTTAGCTTTTTGCTGCCTTGAGGTGGGGTATTTAATGTTTTCCCACTTCTTAATTGAACTGCTTGGCATTCTTCTGTTATTTGCCTTGACAGCTGCTGCTTTGTTTGCTTAAACTGTTCTTCCATATGTATATAGATATTTTTGAATTTTAAGAAGAGAGAAAAGAACAATAAGATAGCACAAGATTTAAAATTTTTAGATCTAATACTCCTTGTTTTCAAAAATTTTTGGAGGGAAAAACACCAAGGAACACCAAACTTAAAAATTTTAAGATCAAGACACAAGAAAAACTCAAGAACAATTCGAAGACTCACAAGAACACAAGAATATGAAGGAAGAACACCAAACTTAAAATTTTTTAAAAAATCAAACTAAAATTTTCGAAAAACACAAAAAAATCAACAAGAAAACAGCAAACTTAAAGTTTGGCACAGGATTTAATAGAAAAATTATTTTCTTTTTTTTTGAAAAGATTTTAAGAAAAGGAAAATAAGGATTCTAAAATTCTAACACGACAACAATAAGAGACTCTAAACTAAAAGGAGAATTTTTTTTCCTAATCTAAGCAACAAAATAAACCGTTAGTTGTCCAAACACGAACAATCCCCGGCAACGGCGCCAAAAACTTGGTGCACGAATTGTGAATCACACTTTTCACAACTCGTACCACTAACCAGCAAGTACACTGGTTCGTCCAAGTAATACCTTACGTGAGTAAGGGTCGAATCCTACGGAGATTGTTGGTTTGAAGCAATCTATGGTTATCTTGCAATTCTTAGTCAGGAAGTCAATTGTATTTATCAGTTGAATTACGAATAAACAAGAGAGCATGGGTTAAAGGTTACTTGTTATGCAGTAATGGAGAATATGTTGGAGTTTTGGAGATGCTTTGTCTTCTGAATCTCTGCTTTCCTTTGTCCTCTGATTCACGCACGCACGTCCTTCTATGG
>NC_029793.2:80519796-80521295 GCF_000816755.2 Arachis ipaensis | reverse complement strand
AGAAATACTTGCATTAATTCATTGAGACACAGCAGAGCTCCTCACCCCCAACAATGGGGTTTAGAGACTCATGCCGTCAGAGAATACAAGGGTTTGATCTAAAATGTCCTCC
The DNA here is from genome assembly GCF_000816755.2 of Arachis ipaensis. Lineage (NCBI taxonomy): Eukaryota > Viridiplantae > Streptophyta > Magnoliopsida > Fabales > Fabaceae > Arachis > Arachis ipaensis. The sequence goes on along the minus strand of NC_029793.2, from coordinate 80,521,183 downwards.
GATACAAAATAAGTCTCTAAAAGTTGTTTAAATACTAAACTAGTAGCCTAGGTTTACAGATATTGAGTAAACCATAACAGATGGTATAGAGATCCACTTCTGGGGCCCACTTGGTGTGTGCTGGGGCTGAGACTTAAACAATTCACGTGCATAAGGCTGTTTTGGGCGTTCAACGCCAGGTTTGGATCCATTTCTGGCGTTGAACTCCAACTTTTAATCCTTTTCTGGCGCTGGACGCCAGAATTAAGCAGAGAACTGGCGTTGAACGCCCGTTTACGTTGTCTATCCTTGAGCAAAGTATGGACTATTATATATTGCTGGAAAGCTCTGGATGTCTACTTTCCAACGCAATTCGAAGCGCGCCATTTCGAGTTCTGTAGCTCCAGAAAATTCACTTTGAGTGCAGGGAGGTCAGAATCCAACAGCATCAGCAGTCCTTTTTCAGCCTGAATCAGATTTTTGCTCAGCTCCCTCAATTTCAGCCAGAAAAATATCTGAAATTATAGAAAAATACAAAACTCATAGTAAAATCTAGAAATATGAATTTTTCCTAAAAACTAATGGAAACAAACTATAAACTCACTAAAACATACTAAAAACTATATGAAATTAACCCCAAAAAGCGTATAAAATATCCGCTCATCAGGCGTGCATCTCCTTGCATCATAGGCAAGTTAAACGCCAACCTCACATTTTTCGGACTAAAATCTAAGTATTTCCCCCGAACCATGGTGAGATAATTCTTTGGGTCCGGGTTCTTACTTTGATCATGGTTCCTAGTGATCCATGCATTGGCATAGAACTCTTGAACCATTAGGATGCCGACTTGTTGGATGGGTTTTGTTAGAACTTCCCAACCTCTTCTTTGGATTTCATGTCGGATCTCCGGATACTCATTCTTCTTGAGCTTGAAAGGGACCTTAGGGATCACCTTCTTCTTGGCCACAACATCATAGAAGTGGTCTTGATGAGCTTTGGAGATGAATCTTTCCATTTCCCATGACTCGGAGGTAGAAGCTTTTGTCTTCCCTTTCCCTTTTCTAGAGGATTCTCCGGTCTTAGGTGCCATCAATGGTAATGGAAAAACAAAAAGCTTATGCTTTTACCACCCCAAACTTAGAATTTTTGCTCGCCCTCGAGCAAGAGAGTAAAGAATAGATGAAGAAGAAGAAGAAATGGAGGAGAGGGAGAGGGAGATGTGTTTCGGTCAAGAAGGGGAATAGAGGGTTGTGTTGTGTGAATTTGAAGAAGAATGGAGGGCTATATATAGGGAAGGGAGGGGGGTAAGGTTTCGGCCATATAGGGTGGGTTTGGGGGGGAAATTGCTTTTGAATTTTGAAGGTAGGTGGTGTTTATGAGGTAGGTTTATGGGGAAGAGTGGATGGAT
>NC_029793.2:80517823-80518377 GCF_000816755.2 Arachis ipaensis | reverse complement strand
GGAGGGATTTCAGTGATCTTTTTACTCAGCTGGCCCACTTGTGCTTCCAAATTTCTAATGGAAGACCTTGTTTCATTCATGAAACTCACAGTAGCCTTAGATAGATCAGAGACTAGGTTTGCTAAATTAGAGGTATTTTGTCCAGAGTTCTCTGTCTGTTGCTGAGTGGATGATGGAAAAGGTTTATTATTGTTAAACCTATTTCTTCTACCATTATTAAAGCCTTGTTGAGGCTTTTGATCCTTCCATGAGAAATTTGGATGATTTCTCCATGATGGGTTATAGGTGTTTCCATAAGGTTCACCCATATAATTTACCTCTGCTATTGCAGGGTTTTCAAGATCATAAGCTTCTTCTTCATAAGATGCCTCTTGAGTACTGTTGGATGCAGCTTGCATTCCATTCAGACTCTGAGAAATCATATTGACTTGCTGAGTCAATATTTTATTCTAAGCCAATATGGCATTCAGAGTATCAATTTCAAGAACTCCTTTCTTCATAGGCGTCCCATTACTCACAGGATTCCTCTCAGAAGTGTACATGAACTGGTTATT
>NC_029793.2:80514844-80517005 GCF_000816755.2 Arachis ipaensis | reverse complement strand
AAGAGATATTTTTGAAAAGATATGATTGAAATTAGTTTTGAAAATGATTTGATTTTTAAAATCACAATTAATGACTTGATTCACAAGAAATCACAAGATACGATTCTAGAACTCAAAGTTTGAATCTTTCTTAACAAGCAAGTAACAAACTTGAAATTTTTGAATCGAAACATTAATTGATGATGTTATTTTCGAAAATTAGGAGATAAAGATAAGAAAAAGATTTTTGAAAAATATTTTTAAAATTTTCGAAAATAAATAAGAAAAATGAAAAAGATTTGATTTTTGAAAAAGATTTTGAAAAAGATAAGATTTTTAAATTGAAAATTTGATTTGACTCATAAAAACAACTAGATTTTAAAAAGTTTTGAAAAAGTCAACTCAAATTTTCGAAATTTATGAGTGAAAAAGGGAAAGATATTTTTTTATTTTTGAATTTTTAATGATGAGAGGGAAAAACATGAAAAATGATGCAATGCATGAAAGTTATGAATCAAAGTATGTGATGAATGCAAGAACAACATGAATGTCAAGATGAACACCAAGAATACTTTGAATGTCATGATGAACATCAAGACTTATTTTTGAAAAATTTTTAATGCAAAGAAAACATGCAAGACACCAAACTTAAGAATTTTTCATGTATAGACACTATGAATGCAAGAATGCATATGAAAAACAAGAAAAGACACAAAACATGAAAACATCAAGATCAAACAAGAAGACTTACCAAGAACAACTTGAAGATCATGAAGAACACTATGAATGCATGAATTTTTCGAAAAATGCAAGATGAGTATGCAATTGACACCAAACTTTCAACTTGACTCAAGACTCAAACAAGAAACATGAAATATATTTTTTTTGATTTTTATGATTTTATGATTTTTTTTATTTTCTTTTAATTTTTTTTCCGAAAATCATTTTGAAAAAGAAAAATAAGAATTCCAAAATTTTTAATATGAATTCCAGGAATCTTATGCTCTTTAAACTAAAGCTCCAATCAAAGGGTCAAGCATGGCTTAATAGCCAGCCAAGCTTTAGTATGTAACTCAGACATGACACGCCTGACATTCCCTACCCAGAAGAATTAGACATGGCTTTACAGCCAGCCAGGCTTCAACATGCTTCATGAAACACTAGAATTCATTCTTAAAAATTCTGAAGACAAATATATTTTTGAAAATATTTTTATTTTAAAATTTTTTTCGAAAACAAAGGACAAATTTTTGAAAGATTTTTGAAAAATTTTTGAAAATAAAACAAAAAGAAATTACCTAATCTGAGCAACAAGATGAACCGTCAGTTGTCGAAACTCGAACAATCCCCGACAACGGCACCAAAAACTTGGTGCACGAAATTGTGATCATCAATGGCGCCATCAACATGGTACGCTCAATTGTAATCTCAACTTTTTATCACAACTTTGCACAACTAACCAGCAAGTGCACTGGGTCGTCCAAGTAATAAACCTTACGCGAGTAAGGGTCGATCCCACGGAGATTGTTGGTATGAAGCAAGCTATGGTCATCTTGTAAATCTCAGTCAGGCGGATATAGAATGGTCATGGAGTTTTCGAATATTAATAATAAAATAGGCATAGAAATACTTATGTAAATCCTTGATGAGAATTTCAGATAAATGCATGGAGATGCTTTTGTCCCTCTAAACCTCTGCTTTCCTGCTGTCTTCATCCAATCAGTCTTACTCCTTTCTATGGCTGGCTTTATGTAAGGACATCACCACTGTCAATGGCTACTTTTGATCCTCTCTGGAAAATGGTCCGATGCGCTGTCACTGCATGGCTAATCGTCTGGAGGCGTCACCCTTGCCAATGGCCGTATCCTATCCTCCTGTGAAAATGGTCCAAATGCTCTGTCACAGCACGGCTAATCATCTGAGGTTCTCGATCATACTGGAATAGGATTCACCCTCCTTTTGCGTCTGTCACTACGCCCAGTACTCGCGAGTTTGAAGCTTGTCACATTCATTCAATCCCTGAATCCTACTCGGAATACCACAGACAAGGTTTAGACTTTCCGGATTCTCATGAATGCCGCCATCAATCTAGCTTACACCACGAAGATTCTGATTAAGAGATCCAAGAGATACTCATTCAATCTAAGGTAGAACGGAAGTGGTTGTCAGGCACGCGTTCATA
>NC_029793.2:80484873-80514441 GCF_000816755.2 Arachis ipaensis | reverse complement strand
CTAGGGTTTACAAAAGTAAGTAATTGATGCATAAATCCACTTCCGGGGCCCACTTGGTGTGTTCTTGGGCTGAGCTTGAATGTTACACGTGCAGAGGCTCTTTCTGGAGTTGAACGCCAGGTTGTAACGTATTTCTGGCGTTCAACTCTGGTTTGTGACTTGTTTCTGGCGTTTAACTCCAGACAACAGCGTAGAACTGGTGTTCAACGCCCGTTTACATTGTCTAAACTCGGCCAAAGTATAGACTATTATACATTGCTGCAAAGCCCTGGATGTCTACTTTTTAACGAAATTGGAAGCGCGCCATTTTGAGTTCTGTAGCTCCAGAAAATCTACTTTGAGTACAGGGAGGTCAGAATCCAACAGCATCAGCAGTCCTTCTTCAACCTCTGAATATGATTTTTGCTCAAGTCCCTCAATTTCAGCCAGAAAATACCTGAAATCACAGAAAAACACACAAACTCATAGTAAAGTCCAGAAATATGAATTTAACATAAAAAATAATGAAAACATCCCTAAAAGTAACTAGATTCTACTAAAAACATACTAAAAACAATGCCAAAAAGATTATCCACTCATCACTACATTTTAAGTGTGGGGAGGTCGCCATCTCTAGCGTTTTTTTTTTGGTGAACCACTACATACTCTTTTTATTTATTTTGCTACTTTTCCGTATTTTTCTCTTTATTTTTATTTTTATTTTCTCAGTACTTATATATATTACTATTTTTATGTATTTATTCTATGTTGCACTTTAGTTCATATTTTAGCCATTTAGTTTAGTAAATTCTAACTTATTAGTTATAAAAATTGTGGATTAATCAGTATAGTTTACCCTTTTTAGCATAAGATAGCTTAGTTTAAATTGAAAATATAAAAAGGAAGTAAACTAGGGACTTGAACATAATAGAAACAATCCACACAACTGTATATATAGCATTTCATTTAGTTAGTTAACAACATTTCATCAAGGAGAAACACTATAACTTTAAAGCCATTCAATATAAGTTTTACATTAAGAATAATGGGAATTTTTAACTAAACCTGCATGACATACATAAGTGATAAATGATTTTTGAGCTAGAGAACACACAACCTGTGAGTTTTGAGCTTAATTGTATGGTTACATTCAAACCATAATATTTTATTCCTGTTTGTTCTGCCCTTCTTGTTTATTCTGGTGTTCTTTACTTTGTTTTAATCTATATGTCCAATTATAGAATAGAAATACATACCAAGAGAGTGATTGAGGCCATTATTTGATTTTAGCTCACTTATCCCAAAATAGCCTACCCTCTACATCACCCTTGTTAGCCCCCTTGAGCCTTTAAATTCCTTTTTATTCTATAAACCACATTACTAGCCTTAAGCAGAAAAACAAAATGAAAATCCCAAGTTGAATCCTTGGTTAGCTTAAGATAGGAAGTATGTATGGCTTACATGTGGGATACCTATTGGGAACATGGATGATAAAAACAAAAAGGTAGAAAAGTTGAAAAGAATAAAATAATTCAAATAAAAGTTTTGGGAAGCATGCTCATGTAAAATCAAAATAATTGAATTACCATGTACATTAAAAAAAAAAATTTATTTTCAGTATGAAATAAAGCAATGCACATGGGATAAAAATAATAAATATTGAAACATGAGCATGTAACATCAAAAGTGGGAAAATATGGGAAAATAGGTAAAGAAGCTTTGCTTTACAAAGTATGTATGTTAGGTGAGATCTTAGACTAATTAAGGATTCATTTATTAGCTCACTTAGCCCTATACATATACCCTTACCTTTACCTTGGCCCCATTACAACCTTAACTAAAGACCTCATGATTTTTGGTATGTTTATATTCTATAATTGTTGATTGGTTAGATGAAGAACAAAGTTATAGAAAGTAAGAATAAAAAGAAGAATAGAGTGATTAACCCAATAAACACTGAGTGACTAGAGAGTAAACACAAAATCCAGTGAGGGTTCAATAGCTCATTAACATATATCTCTACACGCGATCGCATGGGCGACGCGACCACATGCCAAGCGCGAAGAAGCAGCGACGCGGCCGCATGACTGACGCGACCGCGTGACAAGAAAAACTCCGAATGACGCAACCGCGTGACCCACGCGGACGCATGACAGAGGCCACACACCAGAAATTGCAGAAAACACTCCCAGCGAATTCTGAAGCCCTTTTTGGCCCAAATCCAAGTCCAGAAGGCATAGACCAGAGGTTATGAAGTGGGGGAATGCATCCATTCAGGGAGACACCACTTTAGTTTAGTTTTCATGATTTAGATTTAGTTTAGAGAGAGAGGTTCTCTCCTCTCCCTTCTCTCTTAGGATTAAGATTTAGGATTTCTCTTAGTTTTAGGAGTGACTCTCGATCCCAGGTTCAATGTTCCTTTACTTTAAGCTTCCCTTTTACTCTTTATTCATTCCATTACTTTAGTTGGTTATTTGATGTTGCAATTTAATTTATGAATTCTTCCATGTTACAGATTACTCTTTTGAATTAATGTTATTTGAGGTATTTCAGTTTATTATTGCTTTTCTTTTATTTACATTATTGTTATTCCCATCTGAAGGCATTTTTATTCCAGTAGATTTATTTTTCTCCTTTTGGTCTTGGTTAAGAAATCAGTAACTCAGGAGTTATCAAACTCAAACATGAATGATAGTTGTTATCTTTGTTAATTAAACTAAACTTCAATAATCCCAATCTTTTCTTAGGAAATAAATAGGATTTGAAGATCAAACCAATTAATCCCTTGACGTTCCTTTATCTTAGTAAAGGTTAACAAAGTGGAATTAAGATTCAATTCTCATCATCATTGATAAGGATAGCTAAGATAGGACCTCTAATTTCTCATACCTTACCAAAAGTTTATTTACAGTCATCTATTTATTTTACTTGCCATTTAAATTACTTGTTCTTCATTTACTTTAATTGCTAATTAAATTATTCACTCCTCATTCTCAAAACCCCAATTTACAATCTCCATAACCAATAATAAGAACATACTTCCCTGCAGTTCCTTGAGAAGACGACTCGAGGTTTGAATACTTCGGTTATCAATTTATTTAAGGGTTTGTTACTTGTAACAACCAAAACGTTTGTATGAAGGGATTTCTGTTGGTTTAGAGACTATATCTACAATGCGACTGTTTTTATGAAATTCTTTACCGGAAAAAATCCTAACGTCATGCCCCCCTCTTCGAGCGCTACGTTGCATCCTTTGAGCGCTGGCTTTCCCTTGGTGCTTGGCTTTGTGTCCTTTGATTGAGAGGCACGAAAAAGTTGCCAAGAGTGAACGTGGCGTTGGAACTTTTGAATGCCACCTTGGTTTGCTTCGTGCCAGCTTTCCTTGGTTTGTCAATCCACGAAAAAGGTGGATAATGTGAACGTAGCGTTCACTCCTTAGAACGCTACCCCTTCCTTGGTGCATTGGCCTTTGCTCCCCTGGTTGAGAGGCATGAGAACGTTGCCTAAAGGAAATGCTACGCTCTCATTTTCAAACTCTAGCCTTCTTGGTTTTGCTTTGAGTGCAACGCTTTAATGTCATGGGCCACGCTTTTCAAAGGGTGGCCTAAGGTCCAAAGTGTGCTCAAACTTCAAAGTGTGCCCAACAATCCTTCTTTCCTCTGTTTGAGCTTAATTTGTGCCTTCTCCTTCTTTTCCTTTATCTTTTTACCTATTCATCAACCAAACAAATACATCAAAGCCTCACCAAAATCACAAGATCTTTGCATCATTTATAAAATCAATTAATTCTAGCATAAAACCTATGATTTTGTGTAAAATACATGATGTTTGATTGATTCAACATAATCATGAAAATCTACTTCAATTACTTACTTATTGTACAAGATAGTGCATAAAACCTAATGAAACTAATGAAAAATGCTTGTAAAACTAGCATAAGATGACTTGTCATCAGTCATGCGTACGCACAACACCTGATTTGTGTGGGACGTGAGTTTTTCTACTTGCAATGCCTATGACTAAACAGAGGCCAAAATTAAGGAAAAAACAAAGCCACATATCACGTGAGACTTTCCACATCCAACTTGATCTTTCCAGTGAGTGAAACAAATTGAGTTTGAGCTCCATCCGCTACATGAATCCTTCACATGCCACATGAAACTCTAATTACTCTCCAGGGGCTCAATTTACCCCCTAAGTCCTCCAATCCTATAACAATTATCTTATTTACTCAAACCATAACCTAAAGCCCACTAATCACATCATTAATTGAGGAAAGATTGAAAGCTTGACTGGAGGAAAACATTAATTAGTTAGATTTTATTTTATTTGAAATTTGATTCTGTATTAGTTTGAATTTGAATTCCTTTTAGGGTTAGTATTTAAGGAGAGAAATCAAACATTTTGATCTTCTCTCCTCGGCCCCTTCGGCAATTTTACTTTTCATAATTCTAGTATTTCTCTGAAGAACATGAGCAACTAATTCTCCTTGGTTAAGGTTAGGAGTTCTGTTGATTCCATCGATTAATACACTAGCTTTTTCTAATTTTGATTTATGCATTGATATCTTCTTAAGAAAATATTTTTGTTCTTCATCAAAAAGAGGTTGAATGTGTTGGAAAACAATTTCTCTCTGACTTGAATTCTTTTAACTTCTTGGAAGAGTTGATTAACTGAATTAAGCTTGAAAACCAATTCTCATAACTTTTAAGTTTTGAAATTAGACTTGATAAGTCACATCGAATCAACTAGGGGAGTTTCTTATGAATTGTGTGGCTTATGAATCAATGAACATGCTTAACTCTTTTTTTAAGTAATTGACTAAGGAATTAGCAATTGTTAGGTTAAAGAGAAATTGAATTACCAAGCGATTGGAATTTAATTACTAACAATTTGCCATGGATGTATCTTTGCATAATCAAGTTAGAAAGTGAAAATTATTGATCCAGACGTCTCAACATCCCTAAAACCTTAACTCTTTTAATTATATTAACTTTCAATACACACTGTTTGCTTTTGTTACATTGCTATTTATGTTCAAGCTTTTCAAAAACCTAATTTTGATTGTCTGACTAGATTAATCGATTGAGTATTGCTTGTTTAACCCATTAATACTCGTGGGATCGACACTCACTCACTGTGAGTTTATTACTTGGTATGACCCGGTGCACTTGCTGATAGTATTGTGGTGTCATATCCACATCAAACTTTAACTGGGACGCTGTAACAGCCTACCACACAGAGCTTTACATATAGGACGTAAATCAGAGGTGGTGAGGTGCTAGGACCTTTAAAAATAATATATATATATATATATATATATATATATATATATATATATTGAAAAAGGAAATTATCTAGGAGCCTTGAAGAAAAGTTAAACGAAATATAAATAGAAAAGCGCATAACTCATGATCGAATAAATGCGGAAAGGTAGATAAGATTGCATGGAAGATGATATATATATAAGATCAGAGTTCCAAAAAGATAGTTATATAATCAAGATCTAGACTCGACCTGCAAAGCAAAGACCAGCTAGAATATATACACATATACCACCCAACAGTAAACCAAAAGACAAAATACAAACACTAATTCTCCAAAGTCAACCTCTAAGAGGGACAAACATAAAATATATACAATAGAGATACAAATATATACAACTCAGACAAGATAAAACTTCCAAAAGAGCAGTTATTCGCTTCAGAAAGCTCCCAGCATGCCTCAGCGAGGTGTCTCACGTCCTGCATCTGAAAACCACAAATATGTATGGAGTGAGAATCAGAGGTTCTCAGCATGGTAACGGTGCCCACATAACTAACATATACTGTCCCGGGAAAGCCGAAGGCGATCCTAGAACTCCCGACAATAGATTCAAACTTATTAAAACCATAAACAGGGTAGGCTATCTAAGGTTCTTATTTCTAATTCCTTTCTAACTTAAGGCCTAAATTTTTCCTTCCTCCAATCCTCCAAAGCTCCAGTGCACAAACAAGCAATACAAACAAAGCAAACACAAGTAGGATACAGATACAGCAAACAGGACATATAGCAGTTAAGCATGAATATCAATTACGCAAATCCAAGAATGCAAAACCAAACAAGACACATAAATGCATATGATGCATCCCTTTCCTACTGGCCGTGAGCTTATGTGTCAGTTACTTTGCTAGAACCCGACACATCCGTTAGCTAACCCGGATATCATTCTCTTGAAAACCGGTGGGCGGTACACCACCACGAACCCCACTTGGCGGGCGGTACATCGCCACGAACCCTACCATTGCGAGCAGTACACCACAACAAACCTCGCAAGATCTTCAATTGGAAAAATAACACACTCATGGGCGGTAAACCACCACGAACCCCACAAAGAATTTTCATTTAAAAATATGTAGGCAGTAAACCACTACGAACCCCACATACATCTCAACGCTGAGCAAGCGATAAACCACCACGAACCTTACCAGGTCAAGCTCAAAACAATTTCATTTTTAAATTCATGACAAATCATTCATTCATATTGAAAGCAACAATACACAAAATCGTCAACAACATGCATATGCACTTCATCAATCTCCATATAATTTACATTATTTCGCCAACAATAACCTTAATTTGCCAAACCTCATATATACTAACCAATCCTAAATCATCAACAACATCCACATCTCAATAAAAAGATCATCATTGATCATTTATCGATCTCAACCATCAATACACCAATAATTCAATTCCTATCTTATGGTCAACTAACCTAAGTTTTCACGACACATTATATTTTAGCTACGAGAAACCGAAACCATACCTTAGCCGATTTTTTCCTAAGCTCAGAATGCCTCAAGTATCCACCGTTAACAAATATCCACAACCCCAAAGTTCAAGCTCAAGCTCCTAACCTTGCCAATTTGCCTCCAATATCACCAAATCGTTTCCAAATACATAATTCAATCTAAATTTTCATACAACAACACTAGAATTACCTTAGGATTCACAAATTCAGTAATTTGACAAGGGTTATCATTTTGTAACCATTAAGCATGAGTCAAATGGACAAAATCTGGTGATTACCCACTGCTAGAGTTCACCTAAACCATCAAAACACCAAAACCCTCAATGTCCAAAACCCAAAAATCACGAATTGAAGAGGGGAGAACTGGGCACAAAATCAAAATCTCCTCACCAAATTGTTGGATGAATTTTGTAGAGAATTCCAAGACGAACGTGTGGCTGCTGACGACTCGTCAATCGAAGCTTTGGATTGAAAGTTACGTGAATTTAAAGTTGAAAGGAATTTGGGAGCTAGGGTTTCACGTTTTTCCTTTTGCTTTCAGCGTGTTTCATGAACATTTGGGGAAGGAGGAGGCTGAAGTGAGTATATATATATATATATGGCTGCAAAGGTGGGCATGGGCCTACTTAGGCCCGGTTCACCCGGTTTGGCCTAATCTTGGGCTAAATTCTTTAGAATTAGTGTCAAAATTCTTGTTTTAAGTAGCTTTACTCCCCTAAACTATAAAATTCTATTTTCTAATTTCTTTGATTAATAATTAATTTATTGACTAATTATTTACTAATTACTCAGAGTTTACATTCTACCTTCTAACAAAAATTTTTGCCCTCGAAAATTTGTTTCTCTATACTCTTTATATGCTTCCTCTTTTCCGATGAACAACTCCTCGAGTTCCCATTCGATAGGGTCCAATGGTTATACTAGACGTCTCAGGCTCAACCTTTAGGTTCAACTACAAGGGCTTTTCTAACTTCATCTGATATCTACATTCGAATTTTAGAAACTGAAGGCTTCACACTTCTCACTACATTGATGCTCCAACTTGCTTTTGCTGCGTCTCTCTAATCATTTATCACTATGATCTTAATCATTAATCCATTCGACTGGAAATTAGCTTGAATCTCTTTCTCATACTAACTAGATGTCATCAACCTTTACTTCAGTTGCACGAGTTCTAATTTCGTTAGTTGTCTCTACCACCAGGTCCATTACTGCCTCCATCACCGTTCCTAGTTTGTTCGCTCCATCCCTTCAGCAGAAGCTTGCATAGCAGTGGTCATAGAATCAACCGTATTACCTCACTTGCGTTCAAGGGATGCCATTTGGGTCTTATCCATTCTAAACAATTGATATTTCTTAATATCTAAAGTCTAGTACTTCAAATCTCCAAAAGTAATGCTCATGAATATTTATGCTATATATGTCAAGAAGACATCCTAAATAGCATGTACACTAACCCAGAGTATGCTCAGAAGCATAGTCAGTCCGTCCTTCAGGCTCTACAGGAACAAACTTCTCTGATACCATAATGTAACACCCTACTACACAGAGCTTTACGCCTAGGATGTAAATCAAAAGTGGTAAGGTACTACGACCTCTAATATATATATATATATATATATATATATATATAGTGAAAGAGATATTTAACTAGGAGCCTTGAAAAATGGGAAAAACAAAAACACAAAGAATGCTTTTTAATTGTGATTTGTTTAACTAAGGTGCCTTTTATTTTTGTTTTGCAGAGAACATGGCTCCGAAGTCTGCAGCAATGAAGCAACTGCGCTAAACTAGAAAAACCGTTGTGGGCCGAAGTATCCAAGAGAAAAAACCCGGGGGTAAATCCGCTCGATCTTCCCCGAAGAAATCAGACTCGGGGACTTTGGCCCAAAAGAAAATCATCCCTACTCCCACAAGTCGGTTGATCCCTCCTGACACCCCTACAGAAAGCTCGGATGTTCCTCCTTTTCCCTCATCGTCAGAACCTCCTCCCAAAAGGAAAAAAATTGTTGAAAAAAGGAGTATCTACAATAAAGGGTTTGGCAGAATTTCCAGAAGCGAAAGAAACATTCTCCCTCAAAGCCATATAGCATGGATGATGCGGCTATTCAGAATCATCTCTAGCTTATGGCCCAAAATGAAATTCGGATAGCTAGAGTATGCACATCCTTAGCTAAGGAGTTGCAGAAGACTCCCCTAAACACTACTCACAGCTATTTCGTGGCCGCTCGAGCTGAGGTGGAGAGACTGAAAGAGATAAAGAAGGAGATGGAGGAAGAGAAAGTTGGACTAGTGTCCAATCTGGAGAAAGCTCGGTCCCAGATAAAAAAGGTCGAGGTGGTTGCGACCATGGCAGAAGGGGTAAAGAAGAGGGCGAAGGAGAGTTACACCTGAGTTTATGGGGAGACGATTGACCTCCAGGAAGAGATGGAGAAGGCCAAAGAGAGATACGCCACACTTGAAGAGTCCGTGGTCGAGGGGATGTACGAAATGTTCAACAACTTGAAGGCTCAACAATAGCTAGTAGTAGTCTTAACAACTTTTTTGAAGTTGTATTCAGATAACTTTTGAAATTTAAAGATCCTTTCTGGTCCTTAAATAATGAAGCTAGGTCTTTTGGAAGTTGGAATTAGCTTTTATACAGCTGCTTAGTTTGGTGTTATACCTTAGCTGTAACACCGTACCACACCGAGCTTTACGCCTAGGACGTAAATTAAAGGTGGTGAGGCTCTATGACCTCTAAAAGAAAACTATGTATATAGATATATTGAAAAAAAGGGAATTATCTAGGAGCCTTGAAGAAAAGTTAAAACGAAATATAAACAGAAAAGTGCATAACTCATGATCGAATAAATGTGAAAAGGTAGATAAGATCGTGTGGAAGATGATATATATAAGATCAGAGTTCCAAAAAGATAGTTATATAATCAAGATCTAGACTCGACCTGCGAAGTAAAGGCCGGCTAGAATATATACACATATACCGCCCAACAGTAAACCAAAAGACAAAATACAAACACTAATTCTCCAAAGTCAACCTCTAAGAGGTACAAACATAAAATATATATAATGGAGATACAAATATATACAACTCAGCCAAGATAAAACTCCCAAAAGAGCAGTTATTTGCTTCAGAAAGCTCCCAGTATGCCTCAGCAAAGTGTCTCACGTCTTGCATCAGAAAACCACAAATATATATTGAGTGAGAACTGGAGGTTCTCAGTATGGTAACGGTACCCACGTAACTAACATATAATGTCCTGGAAAAAGCGAAGGCGATCCTAGAACTCCCGACAATAGATTCAAACTTAAAACTAAAGTTGAAAACCATTAACAGGGTAGGCTATCTAAGGTTCTTATTTCTAATTTCTTTCTAACTTAAGCCCTAAATTTCACCTTCCTCCAATCCTGCAAAGCTCTAGTGCATAGACAAGCAATACAGACAAAGTAAATACAAGTAGGATACAGATACGACAAAAAGGACATATAGCAGTTAAGCATGAATATTAATTGCGTAAATCCAAGAATGCAAAACCAAATATCCACCGTTAACAAATATCCACAGTCCCAAAGTTCAAGCTCAATCTCCCAACCTTGCCAATTTGCCTCCAATATCACCAAATTGTTTCCAAATACATAATTCAATCTAAATTTTCATACAACAACACTAGAATTACCTTAGGGTTCACAAATTCATTGATTTGACAAGGGTTATAATTTTCTTACCATTACCCACGAGTCAAATAGACAAAATCTGGTGATTACTCGCTGCTAGAGTTCACATAAACAATCAAAACACCAAAACCCTAAATATCTAAAACCCAAAAATCACGAATTGAAGATGGGAGAACTGGGCACGAAATCAGAATATCCTTACCAAATTGTTGATTGGGTTTTGTAGAGAATTCCAAGGCAAACGCGTGGCCGCTGACGGCTTATCAATCGGAGCTCTAAATTGAAAGTTACGTGGATTTGAAGTTGGAAGGGATTTGGGAGCTAGGGTTTCACGTTTTTCCTTTTGCTTTCAGCGTGTTTCATGAACATTTGGGGAAGGATGAGGCTGATGAAGTGAGTATATATATATGGGTGCATAGGTGGGCTTGGGCCCACTTGGGCTCGGTTTGCCTTATTTGGTCCGTTCGGCCCAATCTTGGGCCAAATTCTTTAAAATTTGTGTCAACATTCTTATTTTAATTAGCTCTACTCCCTAAACTATAAATACTACTTTCTAATTTTCTTGATTAATAATTAATTTATTACCTAATTATTTACTAATTACTTGGGGTTTACAGACGCCATTGGTCTTGACAGTATAATAGATTTGCAGAAAATTAGAGATGAACAAGTTAGGATCTTCTTGAGGACTCCCACTAAACTGACAATTTTATTGCACCAATGTGACAGGTTGGGGTTTCAGTTCAAAATTATTAGCATTCACAGTACATGTCACTATACTACTTTCACATCTCCTAGGATTGGGAGTAGTAAAAGATCCAAGAGTCCTCCTTGGTTGAGGAGTATTAGCATTGTTATTTGCATTGTCAGCCATGTTGTAGTCAAGTTCTTCTTCAAATACCTCTTCAATATCTTCTTCAACCCTTTGATCTCTAGCTTGTTTCTTTTATCGCCAAAGAGTTCTTTCAATTTTAGGATTGTAGTGAAGAAGTTCTTTAGCCCTGTTATTCGGCATAGACATAAAACAAGAAGAGAATCAAGTTGGAATTTCCTTCGTCACAGTGAAGGGAACTCTCAGGGGGAATGAATAACAAACATAAAATAACTACAAGCTAAGAAGGTCTAATCTAGGTAATCAACTGATTGGTAGTCTGTTATCCACAATTAATTTCCCACAACAGTGCCAAAAATTTGATGCAGATTTTTTAAACCATAAACTACTGGCAAGTACATCGGATCGTATCAAGTAATACTACAGGAGTGGGTTATCATTCCTATGAGAATTAACGAATTAAGCAAGCAATAGTCAATTGATTATTCTAGTCAGATAATAAAAATTTAGGATTTTAGAAAGCTTTGACATAAGCAGTGAAGTAAACAAAGGCATACAGTAAGAATTGAAAAGATAATATAATTTAAAGAGTTAAGATTTTAGAGATGTTGAGACTTCCGAACCAATATTTTCACTTTCCACCTTGATTATGCAAAGATACATCCATGGAAAATAATTAGTAATCAAACCCCAATTCCTTAGTGGTTCAATTTCCCTTTGATGAATAGAATTTACGTAACATAAATTCCACCGGCAAGTATACCGGGTCGCTGTCAAGTGATAACTCACTTTGAGTGAGGTCGATCCCACAGGAATTGATGGATCAAGCAACTTTAGTTAAGTGGTTCTTCTAGTCAAACTAGCATTTAATGGTTTTTGTGTGACTGAATCAGCAGAAAAGTAAATGACATAAAAATTAAGAGAAATGAATCTTAATGACTGAATGATAAAGAGCTGAAAGGAAATTGCTGAATAATAAAGAGCGGAAACTTAAATGGTAAGAAAGTGAAGGTAGAAATATAAATGACAAGAAAATGTAAATTGCATAAATGTAAAAGGGATTCTGGGTATTGGGAATTAAAGGAAATGGGAAATTCAAAAGAATTGAAGCGAAGAAGAATAATGGGTGAGATTCATTAGGGATTGGAGATGTCATGATTCTTCATTAATCAATCGGTCTCAATTTCTTCTCAATCATATGAAGTAGATCCATGACAGATTGTAAGTAATTGAATCACAATCTCTTGATGACTCAATTTCTCTTAACACAATCAATCGCCAATCTCTTGATCTAATTGTTCATGAGAAGAGATGAAGCTCAATTTCTAATCCAAAGGCCACATAACCCTCAGGATCTCAATTCAAAGAGGTTATATATCATGTACCAACTAAGAATGTGTTGCTCAAGAGGATTATGAGAGATAAGCCTCAAACTAAATTTCATGACTCCTTTCTCAAGTTCATCATGAAATTCAAGTAGATCCAATCCCCCTCTCGGTAGTAATTGGATTTATGAAGCACAAAGGCTTTCCCTTAGATAAACAACACTTGAATTGAGAAGAAGAATAATTTCATTAATTAATTGAAATCAAAACAGAGCTCCTCCCCCTAATGAAGTGGGGTTTAGTGATTCATAGCTTAATTACAAAGGAAAGTAAATCTACTATCTAGGAAGAAAAGTAAAAAATTAAGAACTAAGTACAAGCAATAGATAAATGTAAAGTATGAAATGTATCCAATGTGTTCGCCTCCCCCCATTGAAGTTCAAAACTTCATCTCTTTATAGCACTTTCCCCTAAAGTCTTCACTTGATGTACTTGGGCTTTTGGACTTTGCAATTTTGGCACTTGGATCTGGCACTTAGTGCTGAGCTTGAAAAGTGAGCGCCAGTCATTGTGCGTATGTAGCAAGGGTTGTGCGTACGCACCTTTGCAATTTTTCACCATTGTGTGTACGCATGATGAGTTGTGCATACGCACCTTTGCAATTTTTCACTATTGTGCGTACACATGATGGGTTGTGCGTATGCACAAGTCCAAATTTTTTCTTGGATTACTCATCGAAGACGCTCGCTTGTGAGCTTGATGGTGAGCGTTGGGGGCGAGCGTGACACTCCCAATTGAGCGCTATGCTTGCTCAAGAGCGTCACTGATAAACCCAGATTTCGTGATTTATCTTGTGCTTATTTTGGGGGATTTTACCACCTTTTCCCATATTTATTCAATGAAATAGCATGGTTTTGTAATTCTCCATTGATTTGTGCTTAAGTGTGAAAACATGATTTTTAGGCCTTAAATTAGCTAAATTTAACTCACTTTAATTCCATTCAATGCCTTGATGTGTTTTTTGAGTAATTTTAGGTTCATAAGGCAAGTATTGGATGGAAGAAGTGAGGAGAAAAGCATGCAAAGTGGGAGAACTCATGAAGAAATGAAGAAACCGTAAAGCTGTCAAGCCTGACCTTTTTGCACTCAAATGACCATAACTTGAGCTACAAAGATCCAACTGAGGCGGTTCTAGTTGCGTTGAAAAGCTAACATCCGGGGCTTCGAAATGATATAAAATTTATCATATTTTGCTTCGTGTATAGGGGCACGCACGCGCCATGTACGCGTGTGCACCGATGCTGCTCGTGGCCCACTAAAGTGAAATTGCCCCCAGCGATTTCTGAAGCACTTTGGGCCCAACTCAACTCATTTCTAATGCTATTTCATGAAGAATTCAAGCTTGGGCAAGGGGGGAGCAATTGTTTGTAGCATTAGCATTATGTAGGTTAGTTTCTAGAGAGAGAAGCTCCCTCTTCTCTCTAGAATTAGGTTAGATTAATTTCTTCTAGATTTAGGTTCAATTACATGTTTTCATCTTGTTTCCTTTATGATTTCTTGATTCTACTCTTTCATTCTCAAGATTTGTAGTGTTAGTTTTACTTTTATACCTTTTTTATGTTCATGAACTCTTGTTGGAATTGGATATTTTCTTTAATGCAATTTATGTTTGATGTTCTTTTAATTGTTGATTTGAGTTGTGAATTTACTATCTCTTGCAATTTATTATGCTTTCCTTTTATTCCTTCTAAGTGTTTGACAAAATGCTTGGTTGGATGTTAGAGTAGAATTTTATGCTCTTGGCTTAGGAAGGTAACTTAGGAACTCTTGAGTTACTAATGTCTATGTGATTGACGATTGGGAGCCATTAACGCTAGATCTCACTAACTGATTTGGTGTAGAACTAGGACTTATGGACTTGGATTGACATAGCTCATTTGACTTTCCTTTATTAGTTAGAGGATGACTTAATGGGGTTGATCCTTGCCAATTCTCATGTTGTGGTTAGTGATAAGGATAGAGATCCTTGACCGCCAACCTTTGCCAAGACCTTTTTAGTTGTTAGTTTATTTTTATTGCTATTTACATTTCATGTCTCTTATCCCAAAATCCTAAAATATCTCATAACCAATAACAAGACACTTCCTTGCAATTCCTTGTGAGACGACCCGGAGTCTAAATACTTCGGTTAATTTTCATTGGGATTTGTACCTGTGACAACTCAAATTTTTTATTGGGAGGATTATTTGTTGGTGTAGAACTATACTTGCAACCAGAATTCATTCATTTGAGGAAATTCTATACCATCAAAGAAATCTCATCATCAAAATGGCGCCGTTGCCGGAGAGTTGCAATGGTGTTACATTATTGGCTATTGTGAATATTGTGAATATGTTTGCCTTTTTGCTTATTTGTTATTTTTTGTTAGTTTTAGGACTTTGTTGCTTATTTTTGTTAGCTTTTATTTTTATTTGCTATTATGAATTCTCATCCTCACTTTGGCTATGAGTTTGTCTCAAATTATGTTGTAGAAAATGGGAGCTACAATGAGAATATGCATCAAGGATGGAACAATCAAAGGTGGGAGGAGCCTCAAAGGATTGATCACCCTTCTTGGCAACTACATCCTCCGGTTTCTTATGGGTATAATTCTAATCCTAATACATATCAATCTAATGGATGTGGTAACCCTTATTGTAATTGTCAACAACCACTACCACATGCCTATGAACCACCCCCTCAACATGGTTTTGAACCACCTTACTCACAAGCCCTCTACCACCAAACACCTCATGAACCATATGAATCATACATGGAACCACCATCATTCTGACACAATTACTCTCAAGAACTACCTCAATATACACCACCTCCATACCCTTACCAAGATGAACCACCTTCCAATTATGAGCCCTCTCTCCCAAATAATGAATCCTCTCTTCCACCACCGCCCCCCGATGAAGCCCTCATGCAAGAACTAAGAGATATTGAGTCTCATATCCTAAGACAACAAGAGGGGATGGAAAAAGATTTTAAGGAGTTAGAAGCGAAGATGGCTATCCTAGCAGAAGCCGTTAGCAATATGGTCTCCTCCCACCTAAGCCTATGCGATCAAGGAACTCCCGTTGTTGAATGTGGAGAAGTAATCAAGGAGCATAGTGAGGGAGTGAGTTTAGAGCTTCAAGGTGAATAAGAGAAGTTGAAGCAAGAATTGTCACAAGGGGAAGAAGTTGAGATAAATGAGCCGGAAGAAGTGGTTGGAAACATAGGAGATGTTGGAAGTCCATGGGAATGTAGAATTAGAGAGTCCTCTTCCAAGATGCTTGATGTTGATGTTGAGGAGGGTGTACAACCTCCAAAGTATATCATGATTGAAGACTTTGAAGAGGTTGATCAAGAGATGGATTCAATCATTGAGAGTTCCTATCTACAATTGAATCATCTCCCATTAGGCTTGAAATTGAGATCAAAGAAGAAGATGCACAACCTCCCATGCCCTTGGTAAGCAATGAAGAAAAGATTGAATTGGAAGAGAGCTACCAAGAGGAAGAGGTTGAAATTGAAGAAGCTTATGAAGAGGTGGAGGTAGTCAAAGAAGAGCACAAGGGAGTAGAACTTGCAAGATCATTAGGACCACCCCTTCCTAAGTCACCATCCAATACAACATTCAAGTGGGTAAAATTCTTATCCCTAAGCTTTAATTTCTCACTTGAATATGGTTTGCTTGAGACGGATGGGCAACTTAGAGCTCTTTGTGGAGTCAAGAGTAGGGGAGAATTGGTTAGTGGATGGAAATGCCAATCAAGGTTCCTTATGGTTGGAAACTCAAAGTCTAAGTATAATGGTCGGTATAGTTCTCAACTAAAGGGGTCTAGGAAGATGCTTTGGTGTTTACTTGAGAATTCGGATCACTTCTCACCCAATTGGAATCATAATAATCAATTTGAAGATGGGTGTCAAAACAAAGTGTGGGATCCCGAATCGCACAAGGAGAATCAAATTTGGGAGCCCATGGCTTGTGTGGAACTCCATCAAGGCTTGGAGTTATCATCTTTGGAGACTAAAGCTTATTGGAGATTCAAGCATTGGTGGATGTTCAAGGATAGCTTCAAGCACAAGTCACCTTAAGAGGAGCTCCCCAAAAGTCCAACTTAAGGACAATAAACAAAAGTGCTAGGTGGGAGACACCCCACCATGGTAATATCTTTTCATTTTCTCATTTGTAAATATTGGTAGAATTAGTTTAAATTCATATTTAGAGTAGTTTGTTGAGTCTATTTGGTAGTCTAATATGTTAAATAAGGTTTGAAGGTGTTTGGGTAGCTGTTTGGAGGTTTGGAATGCTTGGATTGGTGCAAGAACATGGAAAAATTTTGAAAAATAGAGCACCAACCCGCGCGTGCGCGCACCTGGCGCGTACGCTCGCCTCAAGCATTTTCGACCATCCACGCGAGCGCGCCATGTGAGCGGACGCATGGATTAAAAAATCTCACCCCTCCATACATTGACCCGAGAGTTGTGCCTACACTGCGCCAGCACCATGCCTGAAGCACAAACCACCAGCGCGTGCGCGCACTTGGCGCGTACGCACCCTTCAAGCTAATCGCGCAATGCGCGCGCACGCACGCTGTGTGCATGCTCACTGATAGCGCCACCTGCCCTCCTGGTACATGTTCCAGAGGAGTTATACCCAGTTTGTGCCTATTCTGTGCCTGCAACCCACGCGTGCGCGTACCTGGCGCGTACGCGCCCTTCGGCCAAACTGTGCATCGGCGCGTAAGCGTGCATGACGCGTCCGCGCCGGTAAAAAAAAAGTTTTTTTCTCATCTTCTATTTTCTTTTGTCCATTGCATTCACATACTTCTATTATTTGCATTTTCATTTTGTTTTTATAACCTGTTTTTACTTTATTTTTTTTCAAGTTTCTCATTTGAATAATGATGTTGAATTCTTTTAGTCAATTGTTGAGAATTTCTTGGTTAATCTTGGTGCTTCTAGAGTTGTTTGATATTGATGGGTAATGAAATTTCTAAATCAGTGCTTAATCTTGTATGACTCTTAGATTCTTTATGCATTGATATGAACTTGCATGTCCTTCATGACCCACTTTTTCTAGTTAAACTTGATGCTTTTGAGTGCTCTTCATGCTTTAACTTGTTCTTGCATCAAGTATTAGTTAATATGCCTTGTGCCTATATTGTTTTCTCGCTTGCATGCGTAGCTAACATGTAGTGAGAATTTTATTTTTATTTGGCATTAGCCCCGCCTATGTTCTAATTGCTTTCATATCTTTGTTGTAGGCTTAATTTTCTTTCCTTTTCTCTCCTCTGAGGTTGGCCACCAAATGAAGAAAAGGAAAAGCTTTTAAATGGGGCAACAAACAAGTTCACTCGCACAACCCTTTGAAGAAACCCATCAATTGTAGCAACCCATCCATCTTACTCTTCTTTGCATATACCGAGGACGGTGCAAATTTCTAAGTGTGCGGAGGTCGTCCGACCGATCTCCATGGATAACAACTTCCTTTTTCAACACCAATTTTTAATTTTTGTCTTTGTTAGATTAGTGGTTGCATTGCATGATAGATTGCATGTTAGTTAGAATTTGTACATATTTTTACCATTTTTTTTTATTTTAGGACTACTTGGTTAGGGTGATGATTTCTTTTTCAAGAAAAAAATTTTGTTTTTAGGGCACGCTACCAATTTGAAAAAATTTTTTCTTGATGAACTTGCTTGAAGAATTTATTTTGGAACATGGTCTTTGAGTTAAGAACATAAGCATGTGAGTTTTGAGCCTAATTGTGTGGTTACATCATATAACCGCTTATTTTCATTCTTGTGTGCGTTATTCTCTCTATGATTGTAATCTTTAATTTGTTTGTTTCTATATGTCCATTATTCCATGTATACATGCATTTATATGATTGAGGCCATCATTTTATTTAGCTCACTTACCCAAATAGCCTACCTTTCATCAACTATTGTTAGCCTATTTTGAGCCTATTTAATCCCTTTTGTTCTTAATATTAGAACATCACTACCCCTAAGTGAAAAACAATAAATGTCCTTAATTTGGATCTTTGATTAGCTTAGGCTAGTGAGGGTGTGTATCATTTGGGTATGGGAAACTTGGGACATTGTTGAGGTAAAAGTATAATTTTTATTTTTTTAAAATATTAGGAATTGGGTACATATTCATGCACTTATGTAAAACCATATGCATTGATACATTTGTATATACTTTAAAAAAATGATAAAAAAAAAAGAAAAAAAAAACATATATATATATAGAAAAATAAAAAAAGAGAAAAAAAAATAAAAAGGGGACAAAAATGCCCCAAAGTAAAGTTCAATAAAAATCAATGCATATGGAATGTGAATTTAAGAGAATGCATGAGTATGTGAAAAAGTGAGAATCATGGGTAGCTAGGTTGTGTATTAGAATTGTATAGGTTGTTATATGTGTTTAGTGAGAGCTTAGGTTAATCAAAGATTCAAATTTCAAGCTCATCTGACCATATACATCCCTACCTTTACCCTAGCCCCATTACAACCTATGAATAAGTCCTCATGATGAATGTATGCATGCATTGAATAATTGTTGATTGTTAGATGAAAAACAAATCATGGAAAGCATGATTAGAAGAGAATTTAGTGAATCGACCCTATACATTTGAGCGATTAGAGCGAATACACTTCCGGTGAGGGTTCGATGCTCAATTCCTTGTTCCCGGCTTTCATGAGCTTTCTTCTTGCAAGTCTATTTGAACTTTATTTTGATATTTGAATTGGTAGCATTTGTGAGTCGTCATATGACCTTTGCCCTACTTGTTCATACATGTTCTTGGAGATTGATTTATTTTTAACCAAGTAGGTAGAATCATCTTGCATTTAGGTGCATATAGTTTATTTGCATTGAATAAATGTTCATACCCTTTTCTTGTCCTTCTTTATTCTTAGCATGAAAACATGCTTGGTTTAAGTGTGGGGAGATTTGATAAACCCCAATTTCGTGATTTATCTTGTGATTTTTGGGGGATTTTACTACCTTTTCCCACATTTATTCAATGAAATAGCATGGTTTTGTAATTCTCCCTTGATTTGTGCTTAAGTGTGAAAACATGCTTTTTAGGCCTTAAATTAGCTAAATTTAACTCACCTTAATTTCATTCGATGCCTTGATGTGTTTGTTGAGTAATTTCAGGTTCATAAGGCAAGTATTGGATGGAAGAAGTGAGGAGAAAAGCATGCAAAGTGGGAGAACTCATGAAGAAATGAAGGAACCGTAAAGCTGTCAAGCCTGACCTCTACGCACTCAAACGACAATAACTTGAGCTACAGAGGTCCAACTGAGGCGGTTCTAGTTTCGTTGGAAAGCTAACATCTGGGGCTTCGAAATGATATAAAATTTACCATATGTTGCTTCGTGTATAGGGGCGCGCATGCGCCATGTACGCGTGCGCGCCGATGCTGCTCGTGGCCCACTAAAGTGAAATCGCCCCCAGCGATTTATGAAGCACTTTGGGCCCAACCCAACTCATTTCTAATGCTATTTCATGCAGAATTCAAGCTTGCACAAGGGGGGAGCAATTTTTTGTAGCATTAGCATCATGTAGGTTAGTTTCTAGAGAGAGAAGCTCCCTCTTCTCTCTAGAATTAGGTTAGATTAATTTCTTCTAGATTTAGGTTCAATTACATGTTTTCATCTTGTTTCCTTTATGATTTCTTGCTTCTACTCTTTCATTCTCAAGATTTGTAGTGTTAGTTTTACTTTTATACCTCTTTTATGTTCATGAACTCTTGTTGGAATTGGATCTTTTCTTTAATGCAATTTATGTTTGATGTTCTTTTAATTGTTGATTTGAGTTGTGAATTTACTATCTCTTGCAATTTATTATGCTTTCCTTTTATGCCTTCTAAGTGTTTGACAAAATTCTTGGTTGGATGTTAGAGTTGAATTTTATGCTCTTGGCTTGGGAAGGTAAATTAGGAACTCTTGAGTTACTAATGTCCAAGTGATTGACGATTGGAAGCCATTAACACTAGATCTCACTAATTGATTTGGTGTAGAACTAGGACTTATGGACTTGGATTGACATAGCTCATTTGACTTTCCTTTATTAATTAGAGGATGACTTAATGGGGTTGATCCTTGCCAATTCTCATGTTGTGATTAGTGATAAGGATAGAGATCTTTGACCGCCAACCTTTGCCAAGACCTTTTTAGTTGTTAGTTTATTTTTATTGGTATTTACATTTCATGTCTCTTATCCCAAAAACCCCAAAATATCTCATAACATTTTATTGCTATTTACATTTTATTGCTATTTGAAATAAATTATGTAAAAGTTACCTGAGGATGGGTTGCCTCCCGACAAGCGCTTTTTTAATGTCATTAGCTTGACGTCCATCCTCCTTGTTCAAGTTAACTCATGAATACTTTCCTTCTTGTCCCAAGATCTTCCTATGTAGTGCTTCACCCTGTGTCCATTTACAGTGAATGTCTCATTGGAAGCTTCATCTAGGAGCTCAACATAGCCATGTTGGGAGACTTTAGTTAGCAAGTAGGGACCAGTCCATTTGGATTTCAGCTTGCCAGAGAAAATCTTCAATCTGGAATTGAACAATAAGACTTGTTGCCCTGGCTCAAAGATCCTTCTTGCAATCCTGTTGTCATGCCATTTCTTGGTTCTTTCCTTATAGATCTTGGCATTTTCATAGGCCTCCAATCTGAATTAATCCAATTCATTAAGCTGCAGTAACCTCCTTTCCCCTGCTGGTTGAGCATCAAGATTGAGAAATTTGGTGGCCCAAAAGGCCTTATGCTCAAGCTCCACAGGGAGGTGGCAAGCTTTGCCATAAACTAGCTAGAATGGGATCTCCCAATTGGAGTTTTGAATGCAGTCCTGTATGTCCAAAGAGCATCATCTAGCTTCCTCGCCCAATCTTTCCTTGTAGCTCCAACTGTTTTTTCTAGAATCCTTTTCAATTCTCTATTTGCTAGCTCTTCCTGGCCATTAGTCTGTGGATGGTATGGTGTAGCCACCTTGTGTGTTACTCCATATCTATGGAACAATGCATTCAAGTGCTTGTTATAAAAATGGCTCCCACCATCACTTATGAGGCTGATGCCAAGGCATCTTAGGCTAGTTTCACTAGCATTTTTTTTGTTAGTTTTAGTTGTTTTATGCATTTTCTTGAGCTTAAAGTAACCAAGAATGGTTAAATGAATAACAAAGCAATGAACCATCCAAACAGTATGATTGTTGATGCAAATTCCATGAGTTTTTAGTTATATTACTTGAATGCTATGAATGGAAGATTTCTCATGAAATTTTGCAAGACTTTGATGCAATTGTTTGGATGATTTCAGGGAAGAAGAGGCTAGGCAAGGAAGCAACAAAATCAATAAAGGAAGCTTGAATATCACATGTGGAGTTTAAGTTCCAGTTTAAGCTTAAACGGGAACTTAAACTACCAAGCCATATAAAGCTGGAAATGGCGTTTAAGTTCCAGTTTAAGCCTAATCTGGAGCTTAAACGCCAGAATCATGAAGGCTAGGAAATGCTGGAACTGGCGTTTAACCTCCAGTTTAACCTTAAACTGAAGCTTAAACGTGTTCGACCCAATTGCTCCTCCAGGGTTGCTTTCTTCATTTCCACGTTTAAGCTCCAGTTTAACCTTAAACTGGAGCTTAAACGTGTTCGACTATTTCTCCCCTCCAGGGTTACTTTCTTCATTTCCACGTTTAAGCTTCAGTTTAACCTTAAACTGAAGCTTAAATGTGTTCGACTATCTTCCTCCTCCAGGGTTGTTTTCTTCATTTCCACGTTTAAGCTTCAGTTTAACCTTAAACTGAAACTTAAGCTTCAACTTAAACGCCACTTTTTAAAAGAGGTTTCTGGGCCAAATATATTGAAGTTTAAGTTAGCATTTGAGCACAAACATTAACTTAAACGTATTATGGTATGAAACCCAATTGAATATCATGGTTTATGGGATTGGGCCTGAAGAATTGATGAGTCTGGAGCTTTAATTTGTTGAGTCTTGTGTCATTACTTGTTTATCACTAAGTTTGCTCAATGAATGTTACAGAATTAGATCACAGCCTCATCAAGGATTATGGACCATAAACCCAAAGCAAAAGGAAATCAGGGAAAGGCCTCAAAGCCCAAGAAACACAACAGAAGCTCAATTTAGAAAGTGTATAAATAGGATAGAATTTAAGTTAGTTAGAATCATCGGGAGAGAACTTGGGGATCATTTTCTTTTAGTTTTGTAATTGAATTCAGAGCTATGACTCACTAAACCCCTTTCATTGGGTTAGGGAGCTCTTATTGTAATTCAATGAATCAATATCCTTGTGGGATTCGACCTCACTCTATTGTGAGTTTTTACTTGACGATAACCGGTGCACTTGCCGGAAGGAATTTTGCCGATCGTGCAATTTCCTAATCGTAGCATAACAAGTTTATGCGCATCAGAGGCCTTTGGGTACTCTGAATCTAGTGAAGATATGCTTCCTAAGGAACTGGAGGACAATCTTAGCATCACTTGTGGTAGTGGCTAAAGCTTCCACCCATTTTGAGACATACTCTACTGCCACTAGTATGTACTTGAATGAGTATGATGGAGGGAAGGGTCCCATGGAATCTATTCCCCAAATATCAAACAATTCCACCTCCAGGACAAACTTCTGAGGTATCTCATTTCTCTTTGATAAGCATTCATCACATTGGCTCACAAACTCCCTAGCATCCTTGAATATGGAGGGCCAGTAAAATCCACTTTGAAGAACTTTTGCAGCCATTCTTTCAGTACCAAAATGACCTCCATAGTATGAGCTATGACACTGTCATAAGATGTTCCTCATCTCACCCTCTACTACACACCTTCTTATCAACCCATCCAGGCTCCTTTTGAATTGAAGAGGTTCATCTCACAAAAATTGTTTGGCATCATTGAGCTAGTTCTTCACTTGTTGTCGAGTATATTCTTGTGGAATCCTTCTTCCTACCCTGTAGTTTGCAATATCTGCAAACCAAGGTGCTTATTGGACTTGCAATAGGTGCTCATCTGGAAACGTTTCATTCACTAGTTGTGAGGCTTCTTGGTTGGTCCCTTGTGGTAGCCTTGACAAGTGGCCAGCAACTTGATTTTTACTCCCTTTTCTATCCCTTATTTCAATGTCAAATTCTTGTAACAGCAGCATCCATCTAATGAGTTGTAGCGTAGCATCCTGTTTTGACATCAAATACTTAAGGGCAGCATGGTCAGTATAAAAGACTATTTTTGAACCAATCAAATATTGCCTAAACTTATCAAAAGTATATACAACAGCTAGCAATTCTTTCTTTATAGTGGTATAATTCCTTTGTGCCTCATTCAATACTTTGCTAGCATAGTAGATGACATTATGCAACCTATCCTTCCTTTGACCCAAAACAGCACCAATTACAAGATCACTTGCATCACACATGAGTTCAAAAGGGAGTCCCCAATTAGGGGGTGTGATTATTGGTGCTGTAGTGAGTTTAGTTTTCAGAATCTCAAAAGCATGTTTGCATTCATTATCAAAGATAAAAGTGTTGTCAACCACCAGTAAGTTGCTTAATGGCTTAGCTATTTTAGAAAAATCTTTGATGAATCTCATGTAAAATCCAGCATGCCTAAGTAAACTTCTTACAGTTTTCACATTAGTTGGTACAGGAAGTTTTTCTATGACTTCTATCTTTGCTTTGTCAACCTCTATACCCTTGTTTGAGATCTTATGCCCAAGAACAATGCCCTCGGGTACCATGAAATGACATTTTTCCCATTTGAAAACCAAATTTGTTTCTTGGCAATCTCTTCAAGACAAGAGTAAGATGATGCAAATAAGTATCAAAAGAATCACCAAAAATAGAGAAATCATCCACAAAGACCTCTATGAAATTTTCTACCATATCAGAGAAGATGGAAAGCATGCACCTTTGAAAGGTTGTTGGAGCATTACAAAACCCGAAGGGCATTCTTCTATATGCAAAGACTCCAAAGGGACAAGTGAAGGAAGTCTTCTCTTGGTCCATGGGATCTACTACTATCTGATTATATCCCGAATACCCATCCAAAAAATAATAATAGGCATGGCCAACTAACCTTTCTAGCATCTGATCTATGAATGGGAGAGGAAAATGGTCCTTCCTTGTGGCATTATTCAATCTCCTGTAATCAATACACATTCTCCACCCAGTTACTGTCCTTGTGGGAATAAGCTCATTTTTTTCATTAGAGATGACAGTCATCCCTCCCTTCTTTGGTACCACCTAGATTGGGCTCACCCAGGGGTTGTCAGAGATGGAGTATGTGACCCCAGCATCCCATAGTTTCATCACTTCCTTCTGAACCACTTTTTTCATTGTGTGATTGATCCTTCTTTGAGGTTGCACTACTGGCTTAGAGTCTTCCTCCAGAAGTATTTTGTGCATGCAGATGGTGGGGCTTATGCCTTTCAAGTCATCAATTGTCCAGCCCAATGCACTCTTGTGAATTCTCAGCACCTCAAGTAAATTTCTCTCCTCTTGTATGCTTAGAGAAGAGTTGATAATCACTGAAAAGTCTTATCAGCACCAAGGAAGGAATATTTGAGGGCTGGAGGGAGTGGTTTTAATTCTTGTTTTGGTGCTTCTTCTTTCTTGCCTTCAAGTGAGTTTTTGATTGCTTGTGTTTCTTCTGAATCTTCAACTTGGATGTCTTGAATTTCTTCTTCATGCTCTTCATGGTGGCTTGTCTCAGGCACCTCTTCTACCAAAGTATCTATCATCTCTACCCTCATATGATTCTCTTTCTCAGTAGGTGATAAACCTCAATTTTGTGGTTTATCTTGTGTTGATTTTAGGGGATTTCATCAACTTCTCACATTTATACAATAAAATAGCATAGTTTTGTGAATTTCTCCTAATTTGTGCTTAAGAGTAAAAACATGCTTTTTAGGCCTTTAAATCACTAATTTTATTTCACTTTAATTTCATTCGATGCCTTGATATGTTTGTTAAGTGATTTTAGGATTAGAAGGCAAAGATTGGGTTGAAGGAATGAAGAAAAAGCATGCAAAAAAGGAGAACTCATGAAGAAATGAAGGAATTGATAAGCTGTCAATCCTGACCTCTTTGTACTAAATCGATCATAATTTAAGCTACAGAGGTCTAAATGAGGCGGTTCTAGCTGCGTTGGAAAGCTAACTTCGGCGGCTTCAAAATGATATGCAATTTGCCATAGTTGCCTTGCAGTTAGGTAACGCGCACGCGTCGCCCATGCGTGCGCGTCGCAGGATCAGCGTGACTCACTTAAAGGCAACACGTGACCAGCGATTTCTGAGCATTTTAGGCCCAATCCAACCCATTTCTGATGCTATTGAACCAGGGATTGAAGGGGGGAATGAACCAAGTAGTGATAGTTTGGTTTCTATCATAGTTTAGATGTAGTTTTCTAGAGAGAGAGGCTCTCTCCTTTCTCTAGATTAGGGTTCTTAGTTTTGTTTCCTTTTATATCTAGATCTCATTCCTCCTTTGCTCTAATTTTCCTTTTACTTTTACTTGTTCTAGTATTTTACTTCTTTTGTGAATTCCTTTATTTTGTCAATTTTAGTTTATGAACTCTTTTGTTGATTTCCATTTTCTTTTAATGCAATTTTACGATTTCCATGCCTTTTTATAATTGCTTTAGTTTCCTATTGTTGATCTCTTGCCTTTGTAGTTATAGCTTCCTTTAATTCTTGCAATTTAAGATGTTTACTTTTATTTCCCTCTATGTGTTTGATGAAATGTCTCTTTTAGTTATGAGCTAGATTTTTCTCCTCTTGGCTTTAGTTATGAGCTAGATTTATCAAACTCTTTTGTTGATTGATAATTGAAAGTTGCTCATTGACTTGAATGCCACTAAAGCTAGTCTTTCTCTATGATTTGACTAGGACTTGTGGAATCAAGTTAATTGTATCCACTTGACTTTCCTTCATAGTTAGAGGTTAACTAAGTGGGAGCAATGGACAATTCTTGTCACAATTGATGATGATAATGAGGATAGGACTTCTAGTTCTCATCCCTTGCCAAGAGCTTTCTTAGTTATTAGCTTATTTCTCTTGTTATTTACATTCCTTGTCTCTTATTACAAAAACCCCAAAATATTCCTTCGTAGTCAATAACAAAGCACTTCATTGCAATTCCTAGGGAGAACGACCCGGGATTAATACTCTCGGTTATTTTATTAGGGTTTGTACTTGTGACAAGCATATTAAATTTTGATATGAGAATTCTTTGTAGGTTTAGAACTATACTTGCAATGTACCAATTATTTTTGTGAAATTCTATACCAACAAAAATTCTTCATCAAATTTTGGCGCTGTTGCCGGGAAATTGCAATGGTGTGATGTTATTGACTATTGTGAATATGATCATATTGTGAATATCTTTCTTTTTGGCTATTTCTTGGTTTTGCTAGTACTTAGGAGTTTATTTCTTTCTTTATTTCTTTTTGATATACTTTGTTTTTATTTCCTCTTTTCATATGAATTTTCATCCTTGTGGTTTTGAATATGGTTATGACTATATTGTAGGCAATGGAAACTTTAATGATGGCTCACATTATGGGAGATGAATTCTTGAGAAGGGAGCCATATCCATATGAGCAATCACCATGGCAACCTTCTCAACCAAGCTGCTATGATTGCAACCCCTCCTATAATGCATATTATTCCAATGGATATAATGGTTATTATCATGATTATGCCACTCAACCACCATCATTCCATGCACCATACTCTCAACATAGTCCTCAAACACCATCATTCCAACCACCATACTCCCAATCCACATCCTATTTCCATCAATCACCTCCACACAATCCTAATCCATATCCTCCATATGCATACACTTATAACCATTATGAACAAGCACCCATGGAACCACCACCACTTCAACATCACTACCCTCACAATCTTTCTTTTTCCTCCAACCAAGCCTTTATGGATGATACGCTTGATATTATTCTTCAAAATTCAATCCAAGCTCTTATATCTCGTATGGATACACCTCTTACCTCCAATACTCAACCCTCAAGCTCTAGAGCACCTCCTTTCCAATCACATGATGAATTCTCCTATCCATCATAACCCTCCATGTAAGAATATCCATGTCCATCAATACAAAAGCAATATGATCCTACTTATGTTAGTAAAGTGGAACAAGAATCAAAGGATCGTCTTAAGGAAGTAATGGATCGGCTTCAAGCAACCGTCCGACAAAAGTTGGACTCATGGGATTCATACCACAAGCAAAATATATCCATGGATGATTGTGGAGAAGTAACCGAAGAGAGGAGTATGTGGGAGATTTTAGAGTCTCAACTTGAGAACAAGGAAATGGAGTATGTTTTGCAACAAGTGAAAGGGATGGATATTGTTGAAGAAGATCTAGGGGAGGTTGAATAAGAAGGAAGTTCCATCATTGAAGATAACTCTACACCAAGTGACCATGGTAATCTTGTTGAAGCTTCTTCCCTTGAGTGTGAAATTGATGTTGAGGAGGAATGTTCACAACCTCCAATACATATTTTGATTAATGAGAAAGAGTTAGAAGAAGTTAGCAAACAAGAGGAGATTGAAGAAGGTTGTCAAAAGATGGAAGTCAACAAGGAGGAGTCTAAGGAAGTGGAGCCTACAATGTCAAGACCATTGGATATCTTCCTTGCTAAGTCACCATCTAAATTATAAGTTGAATGGGTAACCATATCATCCTTTAATTTCTTTGGCCGATATCAATATGGAACGGATGGTCAACTTAGACCTATGTGTGGGTTAGATAGTAGAAAAAAGTTGGGTGTTGGTTGGCAACAAGAATCAAGGTGCATAGTGGAAGGAAGCTCAAATTTTAGGATTCATGATAGGAGTGAAGCTCAATTCAAGGGATTTAGGATGATGAATAGGAGTTATAAGGAGAATTCAATAAGTTTGTCACCCAAATGGAAGCATGAAGATCAAGAAGAAAGGGGGTTGACAAATAAAGTATGGGACCCTGGAATATACATGGATAATCATCAACTTTGGGGCCTTGGTACTCGCTTGAGATCTCTTGGTAGCTTGACGCACTTAGTTTGGGATCCCGGAGGCTATTGGAAATGCAAGCATTGGTGGGGATTCAAGGAAGAGTTCAAGCATAAGCCACCATAGCAAGGACCTCACCAAATGTCCAACATAAGGACTTTAAATAAAAGTGCTAGGTGGGAGACACCCCACCATGGTAAACTCTTTCCATTCTCTTGTAGATATAATCAATGAATGAATTGGGTTGCCACTGTTAGGTAGTTTTCTTCTTTTCATACTTTTGTATATCTTGCTTTGATTGCTAGGTTGCTTGTTAGGCTCATGCTTTGATTAGAATAGTTGTTTTTGAATTGTATTTTGCTTGTAGTGCAAGTTTTGTTTCTTTTGTCTTTGAAAATTTTTCAAAAACTAAACGATTTTTATTAAATTTGAATTTTGGTTGCTTTAGAGTGTTTATAGGTTAGGAGAGTGCCCTGTTTATATTTTCTATGTTTTTTAAAAAAAAAGGGTCACCCCGCGCTTAAGCGTGGGCGACGCGCACGTGTTGTATGCCATATGGGGACTCCTGGTACAAAAACCAAAGAGTTGTGCTGGAATTGTGCTGCCTTTGTGCGAGTAGCACAAATTGGACCCACGCATACGCATGGACGACATTTACGCGTCGCTTGTCCCTGCTGCACCCCACGCATAAGCATGAGCGACGCTTACACGTCGCTTACACGTCGCCTCGCGCCCTATTTCTTCTCCTTTCTCCTTTCTTCTCTCCTTCTTCTTTCTTTTTACCTTTCTTCTTCTCTCTTCTTCTTTTTCTACTTTCTTCTTTTCCCTCTCTTCAAAAAAAAATAATAATAATAAATATATAAATAAGAAAAAAATAAAATATTTCA
>NC_029793.2:80479627-80484829 GCF_000816755.2 Arachis ipaensis | reverse complement strand
TTTTTCCCATCTTTCATTTTTCTTTATTTATTGCATTTTCATACTTTTATTCATTGCATTTTAATTTTGTTTTTATAGCTTGTTCATATTTTCTTTTCTAAGTTTCTTATTTTAATAATGGTGTTGAATTTTCCTACTCAATTTTCGAGAATTTCTTGCATTATTTTGGTGCTCTTGACTTGTTTGATATTGATGGGTGATGAAACTTTTAAATCAATGCCTAATCTTTTATGACTCTTGTATTCTTTGTGCATTGATATGACCTCATCTCGTCTTTCATGACCCATTCTTTCTTGTTTGAACTTGATGCTCAACATGCTCTTCATGGTATTTACTCATGCTTTGACTTTACTCTTGCATCAAGTGTGAATTGTTATGCCTTAGCCTATATTGTTTTCTCACTTACATGTTGTAGCTACCATGTAGTTGAGAACCCTATTCGTATTTGGCATTAGCCCCCGCCTATGTTCTATTTGCTTTGCTATCTTTGTTGTAGGCCTAATTTTCCTCCTTTTTCTCTCCTTTTAGGCTGGCCACCAAGAAGGGAGAAAGGAAAAGCTTTTAATGGGGCACAAATAAGTTTCTCCGCACAATCTTTTGAGGAGCTCATCAGTTGTAGCAACCCATCCACCTTGCTCTTCTTTGCATCACCGAGGACGGTACAATCTTCAAGTGTGGGGAGGTCGTCCGACTGATCTCCGTGGGTAACAATTTCCTCTTCCAACACCGATTTTTTATTTTCTTTGTTAGCTAGTTGTTGCATTGCATGATAGGTTGCATGATAGTTAGAATTTGTATATATTTTACCACTCTTGTTAGAACTACTTGGTTAGGGTGATGATTTTTTTTCAAGAAACTGTTTTTAGGGCACCCTACCAATTTGAAAATTTTTTTTGTTGAACTTGCTTGAAGAACTTATTTTGGAAAATGGTTTTTGAGCTAAGAACACAAGCATGTGAGTTTTGAGCCTAAGTGTGTGGTTACATCATATAACCACTTATTTCCATTATTGTGTTTGATTATTCTCTTTCTATGATTGTAATCTCTGATTTGTTTGATTCTATATGTCCATTATTCCATGTATATATGCATTTATATGATTGAGGCTATTGTTTCAATTAGCTCACTTACCCAAATAGCCTTACCTTTTATCTTCCATTGTTAGCCAACTTTGAGCCTACGATTAACCCACTTTGTTCTTTAATTTAGCACATTACAAGCCTTAAAGCGAAAAATAATAAATGTCCCTAAATTTGGATCTTTGATTAGCTTAGGCTAGTGAGGGTGTGTATCATTTGGGTAAGGGAAACTTGGGACATTGGTTGAGGTAAAAATATATTTTGTATTTTTGTTGAAAATCATGGGATTAGGTACGTGCTTATGCATTAAATATGTAAAACCATATACATTGATACGTTTGTATGTACTTTGTTGTGAAAAAAAATGTGAGAAAGAAAAAAAATGTAGAAAAAGAAATAGAAAAATAAAAGAAACAAAAATATATATAAAAAAATACAATAAAAAAGGACAAAAATGCCCCAAAGTAAAGTAACAATAACAATGCATATGGAATGTGAATTAAAGAAAATGCATGAGTATGTGAAAAAGTGGAAATCATGGATAGCTAGGTATTTTATTAGAATTGTATAGGTTGTTATATGTGTTTGGTGAGAGCTTAGGTTAATCAAAGATTCAAATTTCAAGCTCACTTGACCATATGCATCTCTACCTTTACCCTGGTCCCATTACAACCTATGAATAAGACTTCATGATAAATGTATGCATGCATTGAATAATTGTTGATTGTTAGATGAAAAATAAATCATGGAAAGCATGATTAGAAGAGAATTGAGTGATCAACCCTATACACTTGAGCGACTAGAGTGGATACACTTCCGGTGAGGGTTCGATACTTAATTCCTTGTTCCCGGCTTTCATGAGCTTTCTTTTTGCAAGTCTATTTGAGATTCATTTTTATATTTGAATTGGTAGGATTCATGAATCGCCATATGATCTTAGACCTACCATTCATATACGTTATTGGAGATTGATTTACTTTTGACCAAGTAGGTAGAAGCATTTTGTATTTAGTTGCATTCATATAGATAGATGCATTTAGGTTATTTGCATTGAATAAATGTTCATACCCCTTTTCTTGTCTTTCTTGGTTTAGCATGAGGACATGCTTGGTTTAAGTGTGGGGAGGTTTCATAAACCCCAATTTTGTGGTTTATCTTGTGTTGATTTTAGGGGATTTTATCAACTTTTCTCATATTTATTCAATGAAATAGCATGGTTTTGTGAATTTCTCCTAATTTGTGCTTAAGAGTAAAAACGTGCTTTTTAGGCCTTTAAATCGCTAATTTTATTTCACTTTAATTTTATTCGATGCCTTGATATGTTTGTTAAGTGATTTCAGAATTAGAAGGCAAATATTGGGTTGAAGGAATGAAGAAAAAGCATGCAAAAATGGAGAACTCGTGAAGAAATGAAGGAATTGCAAAGCTGTCAATCTTGACCTCTTCGTACTAAATCGATCATAACCTGAGCTACAGAGATCCAAATGAGGCGGTTCCAGTTGCGTTGAAAAGCTAACATCCAGGACTTCAAAATGATATGCAATTTGTCATAGTTCCTATGTAGTTAGGCGACGCGTGATCAGTGACTCACTTAAAGGCAGCACGTGACCAGCGACTTCTAAGAATTTTGGGCCCAATCCAACTCATTTCTGATGCTATTGAACCAGGGATTGAAGGGGGAATGAACCAAGTAGTGATAGTTTGGTTTCTATCATAATTTAGATGTAGTTTTCTAGAGAGAGAGGCTCTCTCCTCTCTCTAGATTAGGGTTCTTAGTTTTGTTTCCTTTTATATCTAGATCTCATTCCTCATTTTCTCTAATTTTCCTTTTACTTTTACTTGTTCTAGTATTTTACTTCTTTTGTGAATTCCTTTATTTTGTCAATTTTAGTTTATGAACTCTTTTGTTGATTTCCATTTCCTTTTAATGCAATTTATGATTTCCATGCCTTTTTATAATTGCTTTAGTTTACTATTGTTGATCTCTTGCCTTTGTAGTTATAGCTTCCTTTAATTCTTACAATTTATGATGTTTACTTTTATTGCCCTCTATGTGTTTGATGAAATGTCTCTTTTAGTTATGAGCTAGATTTTTCTTGTCTTGGCTTTGGTTGAGTAGTTGGAGACTCTTGAGTTATCAAACTCTTTTGTTGATTGATAATTGGAAATTGCTCATTGACTTAAATGCCACTAAAGTTAGTCTTTCACTATGATTTGACTAGGACTTGTGGATTCAAGTTAATTGTATCCACTTGACTTTCCTTCATAGTTAGAGGTTAACTAAGTGGGAGCAATAGACAATTCCTGTCACAATTGATGATGATAATGAGGATAGGACTCTAGTTCTCATCCTTGCCAAGAGCTTTCTTCGTTATTAACTTATTTCTCTTGTTATTTACATTCCTTGTCTCTTCTTACAAAACCCCAAAACATTCCTTCGTAGCCAATAACAAAGCACTTCATTACAATTCCTAAGGAGAACGACCCGAGATTAATACTCTCAGTTATTTTATTGGGGTTTGTACTTGTGACAACCATATTAAATTTCGATGTGAGGATTCATTGTAGGTTTAGAACTATATTTGCAACGTAACAATTATTTTTGTGAAATTCTATACCGACAAAAATCGCACATCTGTAGGGTATTGCATTGCCTTGAAAACATTGAGATCCATCTGCTCATCATGTACCTTGAGAACCATTTCACCCTTCTCCACAT
This sequence comes from Arachis ipaensis, assembly GCF_000816755.2. Taxonomy (NCBI): domain Eukaryota; kingdom Viridiplantae; phylum Streptophyta; class Magnoliopsida; order Fabales; family Fabaceae; genus Arachis; species Arachis ipaensis. Next base: position 80,481,031 of record NC_029793.2, on the reverse strand, counting down.
CAATAATAGCTATGGTTGTAGCTAGGAAGGGTCTTCCCAAAATAATTGAGTTTCTTTCCTCCTCTTCCATGTCTAAGATCACAAAATCAGCAGGGAAAATAAACTCTCCAACCTTCACCAATAGATTCTCCACCACTCCATTAGGTGTCTTGAGAGACCTATCAGCAAGTTGTAATGACATTCTTGTGGGGTTAACCTCCTCTATGAGCAGCTTTTTCATCATGGAGAGAGGTATCAAATTGATACTTGCTCCCAAGTCACAGAGGGATCTATCTATTGTCATGTTCCCAATGGTACATGATATGAGAAAACTCCCTAGATCCTTGAGTTTTGGTGGAATACCCCTCTGAATTATAGCGCTACATTCTTGGGTGAGGATCACAGTTTCCTTCTCGTTCCAGCTCCTTTTCTTGGTGATGAGTTCTTTAAGAAACTTTGCATAGAGTGGCGTTTGTTCCAAAGTTTCAGCTAATAGAATGTTGATCTGTAACTTTTGAAAAATATCTAGAAACTTAGAGAATTGTTGATCCCTCATCTCCTTGTGCAGTCTTTGTAGATAGGGAAGCTTTGGTACATATAGCTTCACTTCTTCCTTCTTCTCTTACGACTGCGGTTCAGGGATATTTTTATCTTTCTTCGGGGTTTGTGGGTCTTTGGTCTTGTAATCTTCCTCATTTTTCTCCCCTATCTCTCCTCTTGTTTTGCTGTTATCTCTTGTTTCTTCCTTGAATATCTTGCCACTCCTCAATTGGATAGCCTTGCATAGGCATTCCTCTTTTGGATTGGGAATTGTGTCACTAGGGAAGGTATTTATCAATTTCTTAGCAAGTTTCTTGGCCATTTGACCTACTTGCCTCTCAAGATTTCTCACGGTGGCATCTTGATTCTTCATGAATTTCTCTAGCATTACTTCTAGGTTGGAAATTCTTTTAATAATTTTTAGTTAATTAAAAGTGCGTTTGGCAAACCCGTTTGAGAGGATAAAAGTGCGTTGAAATTCTTTGAACGCTGCTTTTTGATGTTTGGCCATCTTTTTCCTCTAAACGCAGAAGTGATTTTGCAGCTTAAAAGCGCGTTTACTAGAAGCAAAAAATTGTTGCTTCTGCGTTCACTTCAACGTGAGTTCACCTTTGATGATCATTATTGTTTTTTCCAAAAGAATTTTCATATTTGTTTCAAGTCATTTCAAATATTTTAATTTTTTTTAATTTTTAGTATTTTTTTATATTTTAATTTTTTTATTAAATTTGTTATTGTAATTCTATTATAATATGAATTATTGATCTTATTAAAAATGATAAAGTAAATAAAAAACTAATCATACATAACAAAGGAATCATAAGTAATAAAATTTTACAGTCCAAAATAATACTAAATAAAAGAATACTGAGAGTACTAAACAAA
>NC_029793.2:80479051-80479607 GCF_000816755.2 Arachis ipaensis | reverse complement strand
AAAAGAAGTATGAAAAATGATTAAATATATTAAAAAATAATATTATAATTTAATATTATATTTTTTTAGTAATTAACTAATTATCTATCTAAAAGTGATTTTAACTAATATTATCCAAACAATTTTATTTTATCAAAATCAATTTTTGTATAGAATTGCCAAACATAAATCATGTTGGCACAAACTCACTTCTATCCAAAATTAATTTTATAAAATCACTTTCATTCAAACTCAAATTTGACCAACTCTAATCCAAACACACACTAAATGGAACTCTAAAAAAAACTAATGACAATAATAACAACATTAATAACTATGGTTTTGAAAACCGAACCGGACTGGCCGGTTCAACCAGATTAACCAGAAACCGGTCACCTAATCGATCCGAATAACGCTAGAAACCATTTAGCAAAACACTGGTAAAAAAACCGATCGAACCGACGGTTAACCGATGAACCGGTAGAACCGTCTGATTTTTTAGCGGGTTTTTGGTTTGAATATTCCATCCAAACAGCGCTGTTTTATACTTTATTTAAAAAAAATAAAAACCCTAAAA
>NC_029793.2:80477071-80479038 GCF_000816755.2 Arachis ipaensis | reverse complement strand
ACACAAACCAACAATAAAAAATTTCTTCTTAGATTTCTTCAAAATCGCATTACTCCTAATTTTTGAAAGAAAAAATATAAGGGACCAATTCTTAAATTAGCCAACATAAGCAACATCTTTAAAATTAATTTTAAATTAATTTTGAATTTCAGATTTTTAAAAGGTTGGATAAATACCCATTATATTAAAAGGAAATCCGCTCTCACTTTCAGTAAAAAGAATCACCACTCAAACCCTATTCCATTTCCCCCAAATCTCCAACGTCGTGCCGTCTTCTCTCTTAACAACCTGACGCGTCATTTCGTTGCGCCACTGCGGCACTGATTAGAATTTTGTCACCCCCTGTCCTTGTTGCAGACCGCTACAACCACCACCGTTGATGCAGGAGCCAGTAACAAGGATAGCAATACGCAATCTTGCCGCCGTGTCATCGTTCAATTCGGCGACCACTCGCCCCTCTTCGGTGACAGAATTAATTAGCTGCAGTGACCACCCCATTCACGAATTGAAGTGAATCCCCAGTGAAGTAATTAACAAAAATTTAATAACAAGAAAAGAAAGGGTCTAATTTAGGTAATCAATTGATTGATTTGTTGTTAATCTCAATTACTCTCCGGTAACAACACAAAAGACTTGATGCAAATTTTATAAAACCACAAATGAACAGCAAGTACATCGAGTCATACTAAGTAATACCATAGAAGTGGATTATCATTCTCACGAGGATTAACGGACCTAAGTAAATAATGATCAAATGATTAATCTAGTTATACAATCAAAATCAAGGGTTTTAGAAATCTTTAACATAAAATAGTGAATTAAGTAAAGACAAGCAGTAAACTTTGTTGAGAAAGTAATATGATGAGAGAAGTTAAGGTTTCAGAGATGTTGAACTTCCGGATTAATGCTTTTCACCATCTACTTTAATTATACAAGATGTATCTTACGAAAAATTATTATTAATCAAATTCCAATCCCTTGACAATTCATCCTCTCTAATCCTAATAAATTATCAATTCCTTAATTAATTGATTGTGATCATAAAGGTTAAGTGCTTTCACTAATTTTGAAACCACATAACTCCTAAGAACTAAACTTAGTTGATTTAATGTCACTTATCAAGTTCAAGTTCAAACCCTAAGAATTATGAGAAAAATTTTTCAAGTTTAATTTAAATAATTAAGTTTTTCAAGATATTAAGAGAATTTAAGTCAGATTTAGAATTGTTTCCCAATAGATTCAAACCCTTTAGATGAAGAATATAAACTCTTTCTTAAGAAAACATCAATATATTACTCAAAGTAAAATAGCTATAACATTAATTCATTAGAATCGACAGAGCACCTAACCTTAATCGAGGAGATTAGTGATCGATGCTTCAAAAGTAAACCTAGAATTATGAATTGTAAAAACGAAGAAGAAGCCATGTATGTGGCTCCATTGCTTATATATGTTAACCTAAAACCTAGATCCAAATTCAAAAAAAAAATTAAGCTAAAACATAATCAAATCTAATTAATTAATGTTTCCTTCTCAAGTCAATCTTTAGATCCTCTCCTCATAATCTTCAATCAATGTTTGATCACATGGGCCTTATGCCTAATAATTTCTCGTTCATTCAAGCTTAGAGATTAGTGAAGGAAATAAGGAGCCCTGGAGAGTAGGCGCATGCATTGGACGCAAGAGGACATGTCCAACGTGGGCTTGAATATGAGCCACTAGAAGTGCCTCGGCTATGGCACATTGAATGCATGGTAGCTCACGTTGGACACAAGCTTGGAGATTGTTACTGGAGGTGCCTTGGCTATGGCATGTTGAACGTGCCTCCTAGCATGTTGAATGTGAGCCTTGAAGACTTGATGGTGTGTTGGACATGCTCTATGCATATTGGATGCAAGGGAGAAGTAAGCCCTTGGGAGTGAGCTCTACTAGGCACGTTGGACGTGCCCTTGATACGTTGGATATGA
>NC_029793.2:80449173-80476574 GCF_000816755.2 Arachis ipaensis | reverse complement strand
AGAGCTGGAGGTGCTTGATTGAGCATGTTGGACGTGCCATGAAGCACGTTGGACATGCTCCTTGAGTGAGCCACTGGAGGTGCTTGATTAAAGTACGTTGGACGTGCCATGGTTCCTTTAACGGCACGTTGGATGTGCCATGGCTCCCTTAGAGGCATGTGGGACGTGCCATTGCCTCTTTATTTGCATGTTGAACATGCCGAGAATTGGTAACCTCAGGGGAGTCTTTGTTTGAATCCATAAGCCCTTTCTTCACTCCAGTAACTATTCTGTTTGCTCCATCACCTATTCTGTTTGCCCACTTCTGCTGACTTTCCTTCAAATTTTTCTATAGCAAATGAATTTAAACTAACTCAAAGTAATGCTCATTAAATCATGAAATCATTGCTTACCTAACAAGAATTCTTAGTTTATTTAATGAAGTTCTAAAGGAAAAACAACTAAAGATGCGGCTGCATCACCATTGTGCATAATTTCTGTAACCAAATAGTGATATGAGAAAATTCGTCAAATTCTTCATGAACCCAACACAAAGGATCAAATGACTATCTCCTGGAGTTCTGTGGTTCATTGGTGTCATCCGTTACCACTCGCAAGGGATCTAGTGCAGTTGGATTGTTGAAAATTGTGGGATTGAACTGTTTGGATGAACTCTTGTAATAGTGACTGATGAGAGAACTTTTGCGTGGTCTAGAAATTTGCGGATAAATCCTCGTTGCAAGTATAGTTTCTAAACCTTCAAAAGTCCTTTCATACAAACGTTTTGGTTGTCACGAGTAACAAACTCCTTTAAAATTGATAACCGAGTATTTAAACCTCGGGTCGTCTTCTCAAGGAATTGCAGGGAGGTGTATTTATTATGGGTTATGAGTTTTCTGGGAATGTTGAGTTTGGGCAATGGGCACAGGTATATTTAAATGACAAGTAAAATAAATTAACAATAATAAAATCTCTTGGCAAGGTATGAAGAACTGGAAGTCCTATCCTGGTTATCCTTATCAATTGTAATGAGAATTGGATTTTTCTCCCACTTTGTTAACCTCTAACTATGAAGGTAAGTTAAGTGGATGAATTAATTTCGAATCCTCAAGTCCTAGTCTTTCCTTGGGAAAGACTAGAGTTATAGGATCTCGAATTATTTCTTGAAGAATTCCAATTTTCAATCAATACCTCGAGTTGGATAACTCAAGAGTCACCAATTAATTAACCAAGGCCAAAAGGGAAAATATCTAAATTAAATTAAAGACATTTATAAATGAAGCAAAGCAAAATTAAATCTGAAAATACCTCGAATTGCATTCACAAAAGAACTTAAATCTGACATAGACATTTATAAATTAAATTAAGAAAATAAATAAAAAGAACATTGAACCTGGGATTTAGAGGCACTCCTAAAACTAAGAGAAATCCTAAATCCTAATCCTAAGAGAGAGGAGAGAACCTCTCTCTCTCTAAAAACTACATCTACTCCTAAAATTGTGAATATGAAAACTTGTTTCTGAATGGATGCATTCCCCCACTTTATAGCCTCTAATCTGTGTTTTCTGGGTCATAAACTGGGTCGGAAACAGCCCAGAAATCGCTGGTTGCGAAATCTGCCACGCTGATTTTCGTCACTACGACGCGGCCGCATGGGTCACGCGGTCGCGTCGCCTAGCGTCAGAGCAACTATGGCATATTATATATCAAATCAAATTCCCGGACGTTAGCTTTCCAACGCAACTGGAACCGCGTCATTTGGACCTCTGTAGCTAAAGTTATAGCTGTTTGAGTGCGAAGAGGTCAGGCTGGACAGCTTAGCAATTTCTCCAACTTCTTGTATTCCTTCCACTTTTGCATGCTTCCTTTCTATCCTCTGAGCCATTCCTGCCCTGTAATCTCTGAAATCACTTAACACACATATCAAGGCATCTAATGGTAATAAGAGAGGATTAAAACATAGGGAACTTAAGGCCAAAGAAGCATGTTTTCAATCAAAGCACATAATTAGGAAGGCAAATGTAAAACCATGCAAATCATATGAATAAGTGGGTGAAAAGCTGATAAAAACCACTCAATTGAGCACAAGATAAACCATAAAATAGTGATTTATCAACCTCTCCACACTTAAACACTATCATGTCCTCATGCTAAGTTCAAGAGAAGCTATAAAGAAGTGAAGAGGAATGATAGAGAGTATGCAATACAACCTATCTATATGAATGTAACTACATGCAAAATGTCTCTATCTACTTGGTTAAAAGTAAATAAGTTCTTCAAGACAAACATAAATCAGATTTCACTAATTCAAATTATACAATAAAAGACAAGTAAACTTGTAAGAAGATAGCTTATGAAAGCAGGGAACATAGAATCAAGCATTGAACCCTCACTGGTAGTGTATATGCACTCTAGTCTCTCAAGTGTATAGGGTAAACATGCAAATGCAACAACTAATTTAATAAAGAAAATTTAAACATTGGTGTTGAAACAGAAAGGTACTAACCCATGGAGATCGGTGTCGACCTCCCCACACTTAAAGATTGCACCATCCTCGGTGCATGCTGAGATGTGCAGGTGGACGGGTTGTTCCAACTGACGCTTTTCTCATCAAGGAATGTGCGTAGGAACTTGTTTGTCTCTCCCATGTAAACGTTTTCCAGTTCTCTTCCTGGTGGCCATCCTGAAAGAAAAAGAGAAGGAAAGTAACCCAAAGCAAAGATAGAAAACAGATAAAACATGGGTTGGTTAATGCCAAAAATGAGGGTCTCAATTACATGGTAGCTACAACATGCAAGTGAGAAAACAATAGAAGCACATGGCATACTAGTGGTGCAAAATTTTACAACAATGAGGGAGAGAGTGTGGAAGGAAATATAAATTCATGTCAATGCAACATTAATACAAACATCATAAAAGATTAGCATTGACTTAAATAATATTACCTAACAGTGTAAAACAAGTCACTGAGTACCAAAATAATACTAGAAAAGAGATAACAGTTGAATAAGAACATTTGAACACCAAAGGAAAAATAATGAATTTAGAAAAGAAAATAAAAATATGCACAAAATTAAAATGTAATGAATGAAATATGCAAATAAATTAAGTAAAAATAAAATGAAAGATAAGAAGAATGAGAAGGGAAAGGAGGGAAGAAGAAGTAAGTAAGAAAGGAGATAGAAGAAATTAGGATTAGAAAAGAAAAGATAAGATAATTGGCGCTGATCTGGATAGGTTGTGCGACGCTGGCGACGCGGTCGCGTGGTGCGCGATAAGGTTGGGTGACGCGGACGCGTGGGGCACGCGATCGCGTGACTCGATTTGTGCTAGTGGCGCGAGTGCAGCCTCGCGGTCGCACAACTCTCTGTTCAAAACTTAGTATTGCCAAAATCCAGGGTGACGCGGTCGCGTGGGGAATGCGATCGCGTGAGTGGCCTTATTTCCAATATGACGAGGACGCGTGGGGAACGCGTTCGCATGGGAGGGCTTGGGCTTCCAGCACGAGTCCAGCCCAATTCCATCTCAACTTTCGGCCATACACCCTTGTTACGTCAATTTTCATGGCACGCGGCCGCGTGGGGCACGCGGTCGCGTGGGAGGCCAAAGTTCCTACATGACGCGGTCGCGTGGGGTCAAATTATGCTAAAGGCGCGCCTCCAGCCACACTTTCGCCTGACTCTCTGTTCAATTCTTTTCTCCCCAACGCACTAGTGACGCGGACGCGTCAGCGACGCTGCCGCGTCGCGTGCATGTTTTTTTTTTTTTTGTAAAATACAGAATGCAATGCTTAATGTGAATGCTATGCATGATTCTAGGTTCAATAAAATAAAATAAAATTCAAAAACAAACAAAACTAAATAAAATTAAAATTGAAAAAGGAACGATCATACCATGGTTGGTTGTCTCCCACCTAGCACTTTTAGTTAAAGTCCTTAAGTTGGACATTTGGTGAGCTCCCTGTTATGGTGGCTTGTGCTTGAACTCATCCAAAAATTTCTTTTGTTCATGTTACTGTTGCTTCCAATCTGAAGGCATTTTTATTCCAGTAGATTTACTTTTCCCTTTTAGTATTGGTTAAGAAATCAGTAACTCAGGAGTTATCAAACTCAACATGATTGATAATTGTTATCTTTGCTAATTGAATTGAACTTCAATAATCCCAATATTTCCTTAGGGATTAACTAGGATTTGAAGATCAAACTAATTAGTCACTTGACTTTTCTTTACTTTAAGTAAAGGCTAACTAAGTGGAGTTAAGATTCAATCTTCATCATCATTGATAAGGATAGCTAGGATAGGACTTCTAATTTCTCATACCTTGCCAAAAGTTTATTTTACAGTTATTTATTTATTTTACAGTTATTCACTTATTTCAATTGCAATTTAAATTACTTGTTCCTCATCTTAAAAACCCCAATTTACAATCTTCATAACCAATAATAAGAACATACTTCCCTGCAGTTTCTTGAGAAGACGACCCGAGGTTTGAATACTTCGATTATCAATTTATTTAGGGGTTTGTTACTTGTGACAACCAAAACGTTTGTAAGAAAGGTTGATTGCTTGGTTTAGAAACTATACTTGCAACGAGAGTTTACTATAACCTCTAAACCATCAATCTTCAGTTCTTTCAAGCACCCCCCCAAAAGAAGAGAAATCCAATGGCCTTGAGCACCAATAATGGGGAATGTTAAAAGTACATTGTAAGCTCAAAGAGCTCCCCAATCAAGTGCTTGTGGTGTTTCTGTGTCGAGCAAAGCTTGGGACAAAACATTTAGAGTCATGGCTAGGCTTAAAGTGCAAAGCACCCAATGAAAATAAACTGTGAAAAGAAATTAAATAATCTTGCTTCAAGGTGATGCATCAAGAAAGGATTCTATAATCTAATCTAGACAATGGCCTTGAAAGATTATAACTAATTGTGTTAAATTGTGCATAAGTGAAACGGCTAACCAAACTTATTTGGTTTGTAACCATTCACCCTTGTATTTTAAGGTTGAAAAGTTTGATAACTAAGCCATGATTCTTTACTTGCTTGAGGACAAGAAAGAGCTTAAGTTTGGTATTGTGATGCATGAGAATCTTAAATACTTTTCTTGGGCAATTCTTATAGAAACTTTATGACTTTTACTTGGTAATTATATAATTTTCAATGCTATTCTATTAGTATTTTGATTTTCTTAGTTTCAGGATTCTTGTAGTGAAATGTTAGGAAAAAAGAAGCAAAAGTATAAAGAGGAACCAAGAATTGAAGACGAGTGTAGAGAGAATTTGTGGATGCTGTCAACTCTGATCTCTTCACACTCCAATGAGCATAACCTGAGTTATAGAGGTCTAAATGATGTGGTTCTAGCGGCATTAGAAAGAATACTTTCAGAGCTTTCCAGTGATATATAATAGTTTATGATTACTCTCTAGACTCATGGTGCTAAACACCGTGAAAGTGGCATTAAACACCAGTCCACGTCCCAGCACCACTACCCTTCAGGTGTCTTGGTGCTTGAAGAACAAAACTCTTGCGCGATCTAGAATTTTCACAAATAAATTCGCGTTGTAAGTATAGCTTCTAGACCGACAAGAATTCCTTTCTTACAAAAGTTTGGTTGTCACAAGTAACAAAACCCAATAAAATTTTATAACCGAAGTATTTAAACCTCGGGTCGTCTTCTCAAGGAATTGCAGGGAGGTATGATTTATTATTGGTTATGTAAAAAGATATGTTTTTGGGTTTTTTTTTAAACTAAGGAACAAGTAATTTAAATGACAGGAAAAATAAACTAATAATAATAAAATCTCTTGGCAAGGTATAAGAACTGGACGTCCTATCCTAGTTATCCTTATTAGGTGTGAAGAGAATTGGATTCTGCTCCCACTTTTAATTAACCCTTGCTAAACAAAGAAAAGTCAAGTGGACAAATTAATTTGATCCTCAGGTCCCAGTCAACTCCTATGGAAAGACTAGAGTTATTGGAGTACAAATTAACCAGCAAAGAATTCAATTTTAATCAACAGCTGAGTTTGATAACTCAAGTGTTATAAATTACTTAACCAAAGCCAAAAGGGAAAAATATCTACTTGAATGAAAATAATTTGTGTCGTGGGTGGTGAAGTGTAGTGGTGAGTAGTGGTTGAAGGCGAGAAAGAAGAGAGGAGAAGAGAAAAGAAGAGAAGAAGTAGAGAGAAGAGAAGAAAATAAGTATAGTGGGTGAAAATAGGGGCGTGCGTACGCACAAAGGGCTGTGCGCATGCACAAAGGCTCACGCGTATGCGTAAGGGACGCGTGCGCGTGGTGTGGCGAAAAACGGGAATTGACGCGTACGTGTAAGGGACGCGTATGCGTGAAGTGGAGAGAATGCGAGGTGACGCGTACGCGTCGATGAGGAAACTCAAATGGGTTGTGCATTCGCACTATGCGTTCAAACGCTGCGAACAGAGGCTTTGTTTTGAGGTGTTCACTCTGTGCCCACGCACAGAAAGGTGAATTTTTTTTTTGGGGATGGATCATGTGTGCGTGCGCACACAGGTCCATGCGCGCGCACAAAAAACAAAATTGGGCAGGGGGTTCATGCGCACAGGCTGTGCTAACGCTCCCACCAGAAGGGATGCAAGTTGGCGTGCGGATGCACAAGCCTGTGCGCCCGCACAGAGAGTGCGAAAAGGGAATGTGTGTGTACGCACGAGAAGGTGCGCACACACAGGTCGCAGAAAATAGGGGAATGCACGCGCACAACGCGTGCTGGCACTGTGAACAGAAGGCAAAATCATGAGTGTGCGTGCTCACAGGTTGGTGCGCACGCACAGGACGCAGAAAATAGAAGTTTTGTGCGCACGCACAAGTATGTGCGTACGCACATATGCCATGTTTTTCAAAAAAAATTTTCTTTCAAATTCCAAGGTACCAAGCCTTAGCTCAACCAAAACTCAACACCAAAACATGCAAGAACCTATAAATTCATGATCCAAACCAAAATTAACTTACAAATCTCAAAACTAAACTACTTCTAAGCTAACCAATCAAACAAACATGCAATATACCAAAATATATACAAAAAAAGAAGAGTTAGAACAATGTTACCAAACACTTTTATTTAATTTCTTTAAGTTAGACAATTGGGAGAGCCCTTGCTATGATGGCTTGTGCTTGACCTTCCCACCAATGCTACAATAGCCAACAACACCACCGTTGCAACTCCCCGGCAACGGCGCCAAATTTGATTAATGGCCAAAAGCATAGGTTGGGAATTTGATTATGAAAAAAGGAATTGACGTTGTAAGTATAGTCCTAACCCAACAAATTGACCATCAATCAAATAATAAAGTCAATACAAAATAACCAAGAGTATTTAGCTCCGGGGTCATCTTCCCTAGGAGTTACAATGAAGTGTACAATTATTGGCTATGAAAGAGAGCATGGGGAATTGGGAATGCAAGAGAGCAAGAGATGTAAATAGCAAGAAAGTAAATAAACATGCAAGGAATTAAATGAAAGCAATTAAATGATCATGCAAGGAATGTAAATGGTAACTCCTGGCAAGAATTGGGGAATTTAGGATTCCTATCCTAGTTATGGACCACAAACATGATAATTGTGTGGAATCAATCCAAATTAGTCAATCCTCCTTGAGAATTAGTCAAAAGAGTGTAATTGATCTCAATCCATAAGTCCTAGTCAACTCACTGAAGAACGAAACTCTCGTGCGATCTAGAATTTTCACAAATAAATTCGCGTTGTAAGTATAGCTTCTAGACCGACAAGAATTCCTTTCTTACAAAAGTTTGGTTGTCACAAGTAACAAAACCCAATAAAATTTTATAACCGAAGTATTTAAACCTCGGGTCGTCTTCTCAAGGAATTGCAGGGAGGTATGATTTATTATTGGTTATGTAAAAAGATATGTTTTTGGGTTTTTTTTTAAACTAAGGAACAAGTAATTTAAATGACAGGAAAAATAAACTAATAATAATAAAATCTCTTGGCAAGGTATAAGAACTGGACGTCCTATCCTAGTTATCCTTATTAGGTGTGAAGAGAATTGGATTCTGCTCCCACTTTTAATTAACCCTTGCTAAACAAAGAAAAGTCAAGTGGACAAATTAATTTGATCCTCAGGTCCTAGTCAACTCCTATGGAGAGACTAGAGTTATTGGAGTGCAAATTAACCAGCAAAGAATTCCAATTTCAATCAGAAACTGAGTTTGATAACTCAAGTGTTGCTAATTACTCAACCAAAGCCAAAAGGGAAGAAAATATACTTGAATGAAAATAATTTGGATACATAAATTAAAGAAAGCAATCATAAGTCTGAAATACCTCAAATAATATTAAATAGAATATTCAAATCTTAACATGAAAAGGTTCATAAGCCAATTTAGGAACATTAACAAGTAAAAGCATTGGAATAAATAAAAACATAAAATAAATTAAAGGAACTTTGAACCTGTGACTGTAGAAGCAATCCTAAAATAAGAGAAATCCTAATCCTAAATCCTAAGAGAGAGGAGAGAACCTCTCTCTCTAAAACTACATCTAAAACCTAAAATTGTGTATATGAAAAGTATGATGATTGAATTCATGCATTCCCCCACTCTGTAGCCTCTAATCTGTGTTTTCTGCGCCAAAAACTGGGTCAAAAATAGCCCAGAAATCACCCCCAGTGATTTCTGGTACGTACAGGTCGCTGCAAAGTCACGCGGAAGCGTCGTCTACGCGCTCGCGCGGATTGCATTTTTGCCAGGTCACGCGTCCGCGTGACCCACACGTTCGCGTCCCTTGGCTTGGGGAAACGATGGAAAATTATATATCGTTGCGAAGCCCCGAATGTTAGCTTTCCAACGCAATTAAAACCGCGGCATTTGGACTTCTGTATGTCAAGTTATGGTCAATTTAGTACCAAGAGGTCAGGCTGGACAGCTTTAGCAATTCCTTCAGTTTCTTGTATTCCTTCCACTTTTGCATGCTTCCTTTCCATCCTCTAAGTCATTTCTGCCCTGTAATCGCTGTAATCACTTAACGCACATATCAAGACATTGAATGGTAATAAGAGAAGATTAATATTAGAAAATATAAGGCCAAAGAAGCATGTTTTCAATCATAGCACAAAATCAGGAAGGAGAATATAAAACCATGCAAATAGTATGAATAAGTGTGCAAAGACTTGATAAAAACCACTCAATTGAGCATAAGATAAACCATGAAATAGTGGTTTATCAACCTCCCCACACTTAAACATTAGCATGTCCTCATGCTAAGCTTAAGAGAACTAAAAGAGTGAAGGGGAATGGTAGAATGTATGAAATGCAACCTATGAATGCAACTAAATGCAGAATGCTTTTTCCTACTTGGTTAAAAGTAAACAAATCCTTCAAGAACAAATATGAATTGGATTTCACTAATTCAAATCATAAAATAAAGTACAAGTAAACTTGCAGAAGAAAATAGCTCATGAAAGCCGGGAACAAAGAATCGAGCATCAAACCCTCACGGGAAGTGTATACACTCTAATCACTCAAGTATTTAAGGTTCGATTCTCTCAATTCTCTACTAATCTTGTTTTCTAAGGCTTGATTTTCTTCTACCAATCAACAAAGAATTAATGCACAGATACACATATCAAGAGGTCTTTTAAGGGTTGTAATGGGGTTAGGGTCAAGGTAGGATTGTATTTAGCCAAGTGGACTAAAATCTGAATCCTTAATTAACTTAAACTTTTCCCACCTGACTTAAGACAATCCATGTAATTACAATACAAAATCTAACTACCCATTTACTATGTTTACCACATATTCATGCATTCTAATTTCAAGTACAGTACATATGCATTGCTTTCACCACTTACTTTGGGGCATTTTGTCCCCTTTTACTTATTTGCTCTTTTTCTTTTCTTTTTCTCTTTTTCTTCTTTTTCTTTTACTAATTTTTTTTCTATTATTATTATTATTTTTTTCTTTTTCAATGCATATGATTAAGGTATTGAATGCATGAACATGTCCTAAATATTTCTTTCACATTTTCATAAAGATATATAACACCCAATTTTTAAACCAAATATTTCCAAACCCAAATTCCCCACACTTAAATCATGAACACTCTCACTAGTCTAAGCTAACCAAGGATTCAAATTAAGGACATTATTATTTTCCGCTTAGAGTTAATGATGTGCTAAAGTAAAGAACAAAGGGGTAAAATAGGCTCAAATTGGTTTGCAAAGGATAATGAAAGGTAATGCCACATGGGTATGTAAGCTCAGTGAAACAAAGACCTGAATCATATAAGTGCATGCATACATCAAACCATGGAAATATATAATTAAGCAAGACAAAGATCACAATTTTAGAGAGAACAGCACACACTAAAAATAAAATATTGGTTGATAAGATGCAACTAATCAATTAGGCTCAAAGTCTCACTGATTTTGTGTGTTCGAGCTCTAAACCATGTTCCAGTATAATATTTCTTCAAACAAGTTTAACAAAAATTTTTAATTCAAATTAGTGAAATGTTATAAAAAGTTTTTTGAAAAAAGAAATTATTACTTTAACCAAGTGGTAAAATATGCACAAAATCAAACAAATATGCAATCAAACATGCAAATGCAACAATGAACAAACAAAGAAAATAAAATATTGGTGTTGAGAAGGAAATAACTAACCCATGGAGATCAGTATCGACCTCCCTACACTTAAAGATTGCACCGTCCTCGGTGCATGCTGAGATGTATAAGTGGACGGGTAGCTCCAACTGATGCTTTTCTCCAAAGATTGAGCAGATGGACTTGATTGTCTCCCCATTAAGAAGCTTTTCCACTCCCTTCGTGGTGGCCATCCTGAAAGAAGAGGGAAAAGAAAAAAAGTAACCCAAAAATAAAGATAGAAAACAAATAAAATATGGGTGTTAATGCCAAATAATAAGTCTCAAGTACATGGTAGCTACAACATGCAAGTGAGAAAACAGTAGAAGCAAATGGCATATCAATAGTGCAAAAATTTGTAATAAAGGGGAAGAATATGGGTAATGAAAGACAGTGTAAGTTCATGTCAATGCAAAAGGAATACAGGTATCATAAAGGATTGACATTGACAGAAAAATAATATCACCCACATTGTAAAACAAGTCACTAAGCACAAAAATAATACCAAAAAAGATACAACGGTTGAATAAGAAAATTTAACACCAACGGAAAAAAATTAAAATGCAATGAATGAAAGTATGCAAATAAATTAAATAAAATAGAATGGAAGTGAAGAGAGATGAGAGGTTAAAGGAATGAAGAAGAAGAAAGTAAGAAAGAAGGAAGAAAGAAGTAGAGAGGAGAGAAGAAAGAAGTAAGAATGTAGAAACGGGGCGCGATGCGTACGCGTGAAAACTGAACGAGCCATGCGACGCTTACGCGTACGCGTGGGTGGCCATAAAGGGAACATGACGCGCACACGTCAGGGACGCGTACGCGTGAATGAATTTTCGCCTTTTGCACAATTCCCTCGCAAGGGCAGCACAACCCTCTGTCCAGGTGCTCTTTACGCCAAATTAGGTATCCACGCGTACGCGTCGTTGACGCTTACGCGTGGGTGGTAAATATCACAGGGGACGTGTATGCGTGAGGCACGCGTACGCGTGGAGTGGCTTGTGTGCCACGCACCCCTCTCGCGCGTCTCTCGCGCAACTCACTGTTTGGTTGCGTAGTCACACACGACGCATGCGCGTCGTAGATGCTTGCGCATCGATCCCTCTTTTTTTATGCAAAATGCAGAATACAGTATGCATATGCTAATGCAAACATTATGAATGACACTAATGAAATAAAAATAAAATAAACTAGGAATAAAAGGAACGATTATACCATGGTGGGTTGTCTCCCACCTAGCACTTTTAGTTAAAGTCCTTAAGTTGGACATTTTGGGAGTCCTTTGTTATGGTAGCTTGTGCTTGAACTCGTCCAGGAATCCCCACCAATGTTTGTACTTCCAGTAGCCTCTGGGGTCCCAAATTAGACGCATAAAGTCTTCAAGCAAGTTGAAGCAAGTGACAAGGCCCCAAAAGTGTTGATTGGTAGAATGAATTCTGGGGTCCCAAACCTTGCTTTCGCACCCATCTTCTTGTTGACCATCTTTGTTCCAACCGGGTGATAAGCAATCCGAATTCTCACTAAAGCAGCCAAACAACTTCCTAGACCCATTCAGTTGAGCTTTATACCAACCTTTGTACTTCAATTTGGAGCATGCAGCCATATTGAACCTTGCATGACATTTCTTACCACTGACCATTTCCCGTTTGCTCTTATAGCCACAAAGAGCTCTAAGCTGACCATCTGTCTCAAGTAAAGCATATTCAAGTGAGCTAATTAAGCTTAGAGATGAGAGATTTACCCACTTGAATGAAAGGATGGATGGTGATGGCTTTGGGGGAGAAGTCTCCAACAACCTTGGCAAGGTGATTTGCAGCTCCATTCCCTTAAGTTCTTCCTTGACAACTTTTACCTCTTTGCAAGCTTCTTCAATATCAACCTCTTCCTCTTGGTAGCTTTCTTCCAATTCGATCTCTTCTTCATTGTTCACCAAGGGAATGGGAGGTTGTGCTTCTTCTTCTTTAATCTCCATGTCAAGTCCAATGGATAGGATTCCAATGTAGATAAGAATTCATCAATGATTGAATCCATCTCTTGATCATTCCCTTCAAAGTCTTCAACCATGATATGCTTTGGAGGTTGTACACCCTCCTCAACATCAATTGCAAACGTCTTAGAAGGAGGCTCTATGACTTGGATTTTCCATGGAGGTTCTGCATCTCCTAAGTCTTCAACCACTTCTTTCTCTGCAACTATTATGGCTTCCTCCACTTGTTCCAATACAAAGCTATGTTCCTCATTGTCCATCGGAGTTTCTAGTATCTCCTTCATGCTACGCTCTTCTTTTGATTCTCCACATGTAGCCATGGGAGTACTTTGAGTGCTCAGATGTTGGGAAGCTAATCGATTTACTACCTCGGTGAAGGCAGTCGCGAATTCTAGTACATCTCTTTTCATCTTCGCTTGCCCTTGAAGAAGACCACGAAGGATGTCATCCATTGGAGATTGAGGTGGATATGAGGGTTCATTACTTAGGAGGAAGGGTTCATGATAAGAGGGTGGTTCTCCCTGATAAGGATATGGAGATGGTGAATATTGAGGTGGTGGTTCTGGGTGTGGTTCATATGGTGGTTGGTGCGGTGGATAAGGATTAAGGTCGTATGGGGGTGTTTGGTGGTAAGGGACTTGCGAGTGTGGTGGTTCAAAACTACATTGAGGAGGCGGAGGTTCATAGACGTGTTGTGGTGGGTATTGAGTGTCATGAAAAGGTCCACCATAACCATTGTCTTGGTATGCATCATTGAATGGTTGTTGCTTGTAGTACATTGGAGGGGGTTGTTGCCAAGAGGGTTGATCAAATCCTTGTGGCTCCTCTCCTTTTTAATTGCTCCAACCATGGTGCATGTTGGCATTATAATCTCCTCTTCCTGTAACATAATTATAACCACGCTCGTAGCCAAAGGGGTGAGAGTTTATAGTAACAAATAAAAATTAAAAACAAAAATAAAAGCAAATAAATAAGCAAAATAAAATATTTACAATAACAAATAATAAGGCACACGTTTGCAATTCCCCAGCAACGGCGCCATTTTGAAGAATGAAACTCTCGCGCGATCTAGAATTTTCACAAATAAATTCGCATTGTAAGTATAGCTTCTAGACCCACAAGAATTCCTTTCTTACAAAAGTTTGGTTGTCACAAGTAACAAAACCCAATAAAATTTTATAACCAAAGTATTTAAACCTCGGGTCGTCTTCTCAAGGAATTGCAGGGAGGTATGATTTATTATTGGTTATGTAAAAAGATATGTTTTTGGTTTTTTTTTAAAATAAGAAACAAGTAATTTAAATGACAGGAAAATAAATTAATAATAATAAAATCTCTTGGCAAGGTATAAGAACTGGACGTCCTATCCTAATTATCCTTATCAGGTGTGAAGAGAATTGGATTCTGCTCCTACTTTTAATTAACCCTTTCTAAACAAAGAAAAGTCAAGTGGACAAATTAATTTGATCCTCAGGTCCTAGTTAACTCCTATGGAGAGACTAGAGTTATTGGAGTGCAAATTAACCAGCAAAGAATTCCAATTTCAATCAGCAGCTGAGTTTGATAACTCAAGTGTTGCTAATTACTCAACCAAAGCCAAAAGGGAAGAAAATCTACTTGAATGAAAATAATTTGGATACATAAATTAAAGAAAGCAATCATAAGTCTGAAATACCTCAAATAATATTAAATAGAATATTCAAATCTTAACATGAAAATGTTCATAAGCCAATTTAGGAACATTAACAAGTAAAAGCATTGGAATAAATAAAAGTAGAAAATAAATTAAAGGAATTTTGAACCTGTGATTGTAGAAGCAATCCTAAAATAAGAGAAATCCTAATCCTAAATCCTAAGAGAAAGGAGAGAACCTCTCTCTCTAAAACTACATCTAAAACCTAAAATTGTGTATATGAAAAGTATGATGATTGAATTCATGCATTCTCCCACTCTATAGCCTCTAATCTGTGTTTTCTGGGCCAAAAAATGGGTCAACAATAGCCCAAAAATCGTCCCCAGCAATTTCTGGTACGTACAGGTCGCTGCAAAGTCACGCGGAAGCGTCGTCCACGCGTTCGCGCGAATTGCGTTTTTGCCAGGTCACGCATCCGCGTGACCCACGCGTTCGCGTCCTTTGGCTTTGGGGAAACTATGGCAAATTATATATCATTGCGAAGCCCCGGACGTTAGCTTTCCAACGCAACTAGAACCGCGTCATTTGGACTTCTGTAGCTCAAGTTATGGTCAATTTAGTACCAAGAGGTCAGGCTGGACAGCTTTAGCAGTTCCTTCAGTTTCTTGTATTCCTTCCACTTTTGCATGCTTCCTTTGCATCAAATGTGTCATAGCATGGCCCAAACCCATTGATTCGGGTGAATTTTGTAAAAATTAGATTAAGTGAAAAATGGTTAAGATGAGATATTCGTAGCAAATAAACTTGTAAGGAAAACACTTCTATTATTAATAACAAATAAGCAATACAAGAACTAATGATGAGGAATACAGGTGGAGAAGAAGTGTTGAGACCAACACTAATTTTACAAGAGGATGAATGAGCTTTTTTGAGTGGACAGGGGTTGATTAATGTTACTGTCGGGTATTCTGGTGGAACACCCGAATGCCAATTTTACTTGCGAAGGTGATGAATGAAATGAAGAATGATGAGAGGAATTTTAGGAGAGAAAAAGATGGACATGAGCTTCTAAGTTTCAGAAAAAAAAAAGTCCTTTAAAGAGGTCGCTTGAGGTCCTTTTATAGTGAAAGCCATTTTGAGGAGGGAGTCCATTGTTCAATGGTTATAATGTGCTATTTGACTTACTCCTTTTATCCCAAGACTTGTTACTAAATGAGGTAGTTGGTGTGCGGAAATACACTTCGCACAACTGAACCAGCAAGTGCACTAGGTCGTCCAAGTAATACCTGAGTGAGTCAGGGTCGATCCCACAGGGATTGTGATTTGAAGCAAGCTATGGTTATCTTGTAGATCTTAGTGAGGCGGATAGAAAAGTTGGTTGGTTGTTTAGAATGCATAAAAGTAAAATAATGATAACGTTACTCAATAATTGGTGAATGCAATGATAAGAAGATGGTTAAGGTTTTGGAGATGCTTTATTCTTCTGGATCAATTCGGTTTTACTGTCTCTTCCAACTGTGAATGATTTCTTCTATGGCAGGTTGTATGTGGTGCACGAATCCCCACATTTTATACAACTGTACCAGTAAGTGCACTGGGTCGTCCAAGTAATACCTAAGCGAGTTAGGGTCGATCACACAAGGAATGTGGTTTGAAGCAAGCTATGGTTATCTTGCAGGTCTTAGTCAGGTGAAATCAAGAAGTTTTTGGTTTGAATACATATGAGGAATATTTTGTAAAATACTTTGTGAATTTAAATGAACCAGTAATAAGAAGATGATTAAGGATTGGAGTTGCTTTGTCTTTCTGAATTAACTCTGGTATTACTGTCTCCTTTGCTTATGAATGATTTCTTCTATGTCAGGCTGTATGTGATTAACGCCTTATGGCCGGGGTCATCAATCTCCTCTGCTTCAGATCAAATGCCGTATGGCCACAGTCATCCAATCTGAACGAGGGTGAAGCTCTAGCAGTTCATTCTCTTTGGTGATCCTACTCAAAATGCCACAGACAAGGTCGAATCTTCCCGATAAGAGAATGCTGCTCCTTTGGGTTCTAGCCTTTACCACAGAGACCCTAGTCTCCCATAAATTGGCTGAACTGGTATCTCGAGAAGTCCCCAACGAAGTCGTGGATTAGTCGTCTGAGAGATGTATAATCAAACTGGCAGTTCAATGCTTTCCAGTCACGTATTCACATGAACCCAAGAAGACACGGGTAGTTGTCAAGCACGTGGTCTTGGTATGATGAACGGAGCTGATTGTCATGGATTATCCCATTCACCATGTTGAAGAACGAATATACATCTTAGAATTAAATCAAACACGGATCGAAGAGAAACAGTAATACTTTTATTAATTCATAGAATTCAGCAGGGCTCCTCCCCTCAACCTAGGAGGTTTAGAACTCATACTAATAGAAAATACAATGATGGAATTCGAAATATGCTGAAAAAGATGGTAGAAGTTTTTAAACAAGGTTGATCTTCTCCTTTAAATATTAAATTAATGACTAGTAAGGGTAAAACAGTCTTTTTAATGCTAAAATCCACTTCTGGGGCCCACTTAGTGAGTGTTTGGGCTGAGCTTTGATAAGATCCACATGCTAGGAGGCCTCTAGGGTGTTCAACGCTGGCTAGGGGTTCCTCTTTGAGTGTTTGGATGCTGGTCTCTTCTCCTTTGGCACTGGACGCCTGAAATGGGGCAGGAGGCTGGCATTGGACGCCAGTTTTCGGCCTTCTAATCTGAAGCAAAGTATAAACTATTACACATTGCTGGAACACTCTGAAAGCCAGCTTTCCATAGGCATTGGGAACACTCCATTTGGACTTCTGTAGCTCCAGAAAAACTCTTCCGAGTGCAAGGAGGTCAGATCCGGACAGCATCTGCAGTGCCTTTCTCTGTCTCTGAATCAAACTTTTGCTCTAGCTCCTCAATTTCAGCCAGAAAATAACTAAAATTGTACAAAAACACACAAACTCAAAGTAGAATCCTAAAATGTAAATTTGACACTAAAACCTATAAAAACTTTATAAAAACTAAACAAAACATAATAAAAACTATATGAAAATGATGCCAAAAAGCATATAAAATATCCGCTCATCATAACACCAAACTTAAACTGTTGCTTATCCCCAAGTAACTAAAAACACAGTAGGATAAAAAAGAGAGTAAGATACAATAAATCTCAGAGTTTCTAATGAAGCTCAATTTCAATTAGATAAGTGGGAGCGGGACTTGTAGGCCCTCCTAACCACTGATGCTTAAAGCCTTGGATCCTTTTACCCTTGCCTTTTGGTTTAAAGGGTTACTGGCTTTTTCAGTCTGCCCTCCTTTTCCTACATTTTTGGGCAGTAATGGATTTTTCTCTTTATTTATTTTTTTCACCATTTTTTTCGCATGCATATTATTTTTTTTCTTTTCCAACATGCTTTTTTTTCTCTTTTTCTTTTTGCTGCTTTTTCTTGCTTCAAGAATCAATTTTTGGATTTTTCAGATTACCAATAATACTTTTCCTTTTTCATCATTCTTTCAAGAGTCAACATTCTAAATTTTCAACTTCAAATATGCACTGTTTATTCATACATTCAGAAAACAAAAGCAATGCCACCACATCAAGATAATTGAACTATTCTTATTATAAACTTGAAATTCATGTATCTCTCAATTCTTTTCAATTAAAAATTTCTTTTAAGTAAGACGAGAGATATATGGAATATTTTACAACTTTAAGACAAAATGCAAATGATCATACAACAAGAACAACAGAACAGATAACACAACATAACAGAAAACAGAAAAATACAACAGAAAAGGAGATAAAAAGAGAACGAATCCACCTTTAATGGTGGCGGCTAGTACTCCTCCTTGAGGATCCAATGTGATGCTTGATCCCTTCAATGTCATTCCTTTGCCTTTGTCCTTCTTCCCTCAAAGCCCTTTGATCTTCTCTAATGGATCTTTGATCTTCTCTTATTTCATTGAGGATGGTGGAATGCTCTTGATGCTCCACCCTCAATTACTCCATATTAGTACTTAGTTATCCAAGAGAAGTCTACCATTGATCCCAATAGTTTTGAGGAGGAAAATACATCCCTTGAGGTATCTCAGGGATCTCATGCTGAGGTGGTTGCACAAGCTCTTGTGCATGCTCTCTAGTTTACTCCATCCTCTTCTTAGTGATGGGCTTGTCCTCCCCAATGAAGATATCTCTTTCAATGACAATTTTAGCTGAATTGCATAGATGACAGATGAGGTGTGGGAATGCCAACCTTGCATTGGTGGAAAGCTTCTCAGCTATCATGTACAATTCTTGAGGAATCACCTCATGTACTTCCACCTCACTTCTAATCATGATGCAATGGATCATGATGGCCCTTCAATGGTCACTTCTGACCGATTGCTAGTAGGGATGATAGAGCGTTGGATGAATTTCAACCATTCTCTAGCTATGGGCTTGAGGTCAAACTTTTTTAGTTGAACAGGCTTGCCTTGGGAATCTCTTTTCCACTATACTCCTTCCACACAGATATCTAAGAGCACTTGATCTAGTCTCTGATCAAATTTGAATTTTCTAGTGTAAGGATATGGGTCCCTTTGCATCAGAGGCAAGTTGAACGCCAATCTCACACTTTTCGGGCTGAAATCTAAGATTCTCCCTCAGACCATGGTGCTCCAATTCTTTGGATTTGGGTTTACACTAGTGTCATGGTTTTTAGTAACCCATGCATTAGCATAGAACTCTTGCACCATTAGAATCCCAACATCTTGAATGGGATTGATTAGGACTTCCTAATCTTTTCTCTGGATCTCTCTTCAGATTTCTGGATACTCATTCTTCTTGAGCTTGAAAGGGACCTCAGGGATCACATTCTTCTCTTCCACTACTTCATAGAAGTGGTCTTGATGGGCTTTGGTGATGAATCTCTCCATCTCCCAAGATTCAGAAGTGGCGGCTACTGGCTTTCCTTTCCTCTTTCTAGAGGATTTTCCAACCTTGGGTGCCATAAGTGGTAAAAGAAAGCAAAAATCAACGCTTTTCCCACACCAAACTTAAAAGCTTTGCTTGTCCTCAAGCAAAAATAAATAAAATAGAAGAATGGAGTAGAAGAAGAAGAAAATAGAAGAAGATAGAAGGAGAGAGAGCTTTCGGCCAAGTGGGGCTTATGAGTGTACGAGAGGTGTGTGTATGAAGGGTTAGAAGGAAGGGTATTTATAGGAGTGGGTTAGGTTAGGTTTCGATCATGGATGGGGAATTGGGAGGGAATTATGATGCTTTTGGGAAAGTGATATGGATGTGATTGTGCTAGGGTTTATAGGAAAGTGTGTATGGAGAAGTGTGAAAGAAAGAAGGAGTAAGTGGGGTAAGTAAAGATGCTGTGGGACCCAATGGTCCTGAGAGGCTAGAGAATCCAGATTTCCTGCCCTCTGCTCTGGCGTTTGAACACCTAGGGTCTACTCCCTGGCTGGCGTTCAACTTCAACAACACTCTATCCAGAGTGTTCTGTTTTCACTGCTTTGATATTTTTGTCTCAGTTCTGACTGATGCACATGATCATTACCCTAAAAATAACTGAAAGAAAAATAAAATGGAAGAAAATAAAAATAATTAATTAAGGTTGGGTTGCCTCCCAACAAGTGCTTCTTTAACGTCATGGTGCGGAATTTATAACCCACAAACTAACCGGAAAGTACACCGGGTCATACCAAGTAATACCTCAGGTGAGTGAGGGTTGATCCCATGAGGATTGATGGATTAAGCAACAATAATTGAGTCATAGTCTTAGTCAGGCAAACAGAAAATAGAGTTTGAGAATCCAAGAGCATTAAACAGTAATTTAAGAGTTTGAAGATAGGCAGGTGAATAGGTTGGGAATAAAATATAAAGAAAGCAGTTCAAGTTTCAGAGTTATCTATTTTTCCGGATTAACTTTTCTTACTAACTATTTTAATCATGCAAGATTTAATTCATGGCAAACTATATGTGACTAGACCCTAATTCCTTAGACCTTTCTAGTCTCCTCTAAAATTTATCAACCGCCAATTCCTTGGTCACTTAATTCCAATTAGAGGGTGAAATTCAATTATTCTAGTTTATATGCCACAGAAATCCTAATTACCCAAAAATAAAAGGATTATATGTCACGTATCCCGTTAAATCCAGATAATTAAAATTTAGGAGAATATGTTTTCAAGTTGTTGTTCAAGTAAAGAGCTTTTCCAAGTTATACAAGAACTCAATTAGAAAGAGGGTCATACTTCCGTTCCACCCAAATTCATAAGATAAAGAGCAAAAACAATTCTTAAATTATAAATCCATACATGAATTAAAATAGAAAAAGCAATAAAATCAATCCATACAAATAGACAGAGCTCCTAACCTTAACAATGGAGGATTAGTTGCTCATGGTTCAGTGTAAAATAAGGATTGTGAATTGGAATGGAATAATATTGAGTTGGAACCCCCCTGTTGGAATCCCTTTTTAAATCTAATCCTAATTAATTTAAAATCTATCTTCTAAAACTAAAATAATATCTTTTCCTAAAAATAATATTTGAATTTTAAATTAGAATTAATTAACAAGTCTTCAGTTGATGGGTGGGGACCACTTGTTTCCTTCACTCTGCAGCCTCTGATCTGTGTTTTCTGGGCTGAAAACTGGGTCAAAACTTGGCCTGAAGTCGCCCCTAGCACTTTTTGCGAATTCTGCATGTCGCGCATGTCACGCGTACGCGTCAGTCACGCGTACGCGTCGATGGCCTTTTTCGCGTGTCACGCGTACGCGTCAGGTACGTGCACGCGTCGCTGAGCAGATTCGCTTTTCACGCGTACGCGTCAAGTACGCGCACGCGTCGCCATGAATAGCTCCAAATCATGCGTACGCGTCAGGCACGCGCATGCGTAGCTCGTCGCTGGTCAGCTCCTTGGTTTCTTCTCTTTCTCTACAGAAACTCCATGAAATCCATCTGAATGCTACCTAAAATAAGCAGAATTTCACAAAACTCAAAGTAGCATCCATAATGGCTAAAAGATAATTAATTCTTGATAAAACTTAATAAATTAAATGCAAATTCACTAGGAAAAGATAGGAAAGATGCTCACGCATCACAACACCAAACTTGAATTGTTGCTTGTCCGCAAGCAACAAAATTAATATAGGCTTAGGATGTGAATTTGCATGAGAATGAGAGTTCGATTAAGCTCATGTCTCTTCTTATAGTGGGGTTTATAATTGTAATCCTGAATAGTTTTGGCATCTCACTCTCCTTTGAATCAGAAGAATGTTAGTGTCATTCGGAATTAGAATCCGGATAATATTATGAATTCTCTGATCTTTTGTAATTCAATTTAACCCTTGAACACAACTATTTTTCTTTTCTTTGGTGCTTTGCACCTTGAGCCTAGCCGTGACTTTAAATATTTTGTCTCAAGTTTTACTTGACACAGAAATACCACAAGCACTTAACTGGGGAACTCTTTTGAAGTTCTAATTTTTCTTTCAGCTACTCCCAGATAGTGGTGCTCAAAGCCTTTGGCATACTCTTTTAATTGCAGTTGATCTCGACTCTAAATGTTTTGTCTCAAGGATTACTTAACACAAGAACACCACAAGCATGTAACTAGGGAAACAACTCTTTGAGCTTTTAATCATGTCTGACCTCCCTAGTCATTGATGCTCAGAACCTTGGACCTGGTTTTTTTTCAGTTCTGTTTCTTTTGCTTCAAGGATTAAACTTTTTACTTATTTCAGAGAAGTCATAATAATTCTCTAAATCCCTGTTCCTAGTACATCAACATTCTTTGATTCAAATTTAAATATGCACTGTTCATATCATGCATTCAGAATCACAGAAAGTACCACCATATCTAAGTAAATAAGACTATTCTTCAATATCAACTCACTTTCTCATGCAATACATCACTTCTGTATTTTTGATTTGAATTCAGGCTCAGTGAGTAATACATGAAACATCTTTTCGGAATTAGGGCAATTAAGAGAAAACTAAACTAGACCTAGGATTCTAACTAATAAGGGATCATGCAACAAATAAAGCAAAATAGCAGAAAACTGGAACATCATATAACAAAAGCGGGAAGGAATATAGAATGAAAGGAACTCAACACCAAATTGTGAAGATGATTCGCCTCCCTTGGGTGCCATAAGAATAAACAGAAAACTTCTAAGCGAAGCGTCAACACCAAACTTTAAAGGTTTGCTTGTCCTCAAGCAAAGAAGAACTGAAAATAGAAAGAGTCAAATATTATGATGAAAGAAAAAGAAAAGAATAAAAGAACAAGAGAGAACTAGGATTGGGAGAGGGAGAAAGAAAATTAAAACTGGGCGGCGAACTAGTATAGTTGTGCGGTGAAGGCGACGCGTACGCGTGCAGCACGCGTACGCATGGGTCGCGAAATTTTCTTAATGACGCGTGAGCGTCAGGCACGCGTCCGCGTGCCAATGATTTGTGCGATTCGCGCGAAGCCAGCTGCGCATACGCATAACTCTCTGTTCGCGTGACTTGGGAACCAATATTTTCATACGACGCGTGCACGTCATGCACGAGCACGCGTGGATGGCCATTTGTGCAAATGACGCGCATGCGTCAGGGACGCGTACGCGTGAACAAGTTTTGTACTTTTTGCACACTTTCAGCTCCAAGCCAGCACAACTCTCTGCCCAAACACATATTTACGTCGAATTCCAAGGTCACGCGTACGCGCCAGTGACACGTAAGCGTGGAGTGCTAAAATCACCAATGACGCGCACGCATCATGGACGCGCACGCGTGAGGATATTTGTGCACAAGGCACCATTCCTGCGCCACTCCCGTGCAACTCTCTATTTGTTTTTATTTTTCACGCACACCCATCTGACGCGTAAGCGTCAGCAACGCTTGCGCGTCGTGTGCTTTTTAAATTTTTTTTGGCTCCTGTTCTAAGATAGCTGCATGATCTGAAAAATAGTAAAAACTTAGTAAAAATCAAATAAGGAAGAAAAACTACTAGTACGAAAAATAGCTAAGGATACAAAATTATCGGGTTGCCTCCTGACAAGCGCTTCTTTAACGTCACTAGCTTGACGGTCAGTTCTGCTAGTTCAGCAGATGAGTGAACTTCTGGCGATTAATCTCGCCTCCAATATAGTGCTTTAGCCTCTGACCATTCACTGTAAATTTCCTGTCAGAATTCTCTTCCTAAATTTCCACATGACCATATGGTGAAGCTCTGGTAACCACAAACGGTTCTGACCACCGAGATTTCAGCTTCCCGAGAAAAAAATTGAGCCTTGAATTATATAGAAGCACTCTCTATCCTAGCTCAAAGACTCTGATGGCAATCTTCTTATCATGCAGTAGCTTGGTTCTCTCCTTATAGAGCTTGGAATTCTCATAAGCTGAATATCTAAATTCATCAAGCTCATTCAACTAAAGCATTCGCTTAATTCCTGTAGCTTTTGAATCAAGATTCAGGTACCTAATTGCCCAGTAAGCTTTATGCTCCAGCTCAACTGGCAAGTGACAGGCTTTGCCATAGACCAACTGATAAGGGGACATGCCAATTGGAGTCTTGTACGCTGTCCGGTATGCCCAGAGAGCATCATCAAGCCTCCTAGACCAGTCTTTTCTTGAAACACTGACGGTCTTCTCTGAAATCCTCTTAAGTTCCCTATTGGAAACTTCAACCTGTCCACTTGTCTGAGGGTGATAAGAGGTTGCCACTTTATGACGGACTCCATATCTCTGTAGAAGAGAATCCAGCTGTCTATTACATAAGTGACTTCCTCCATCACTAATGAGTGTCCTTGGGACACCAAACCGGCTAAAGATATATCTCTGAAGAAAACTCATCACTACCTTGGCATCATTAGTGGGTAGGGCCACAGCTTCCACCCACTTGGACA
This sequence comes from Arachis ipaensis, assembly GCF_000816755.2. Lineage (NCBI taxonomy): Eukaryota > Viridiplantae > Streptophyta > Magnoliopsida > Fabales > Fabaceae > Arachis > Arachis ipaensis. Next base: position 80,452,449 of record NC_029793.2, on the reverse strand, counting down.
CATAATCAACTGCCACTAGAATATAGTTGTTTGAATGTGAGGGTGGAAAGGTCTCATGAAATCAATACCCCACACATCAAACAACTCAACCTCAAGAATCCACTGTTGTGCCATTTCATGGTTGGTAGGGAGATTTGTGGCTTTTTCACATCTGTCACAGTGCTTCACAAATATTCTTGAGTCTCTGAAGAGAGTCGGCCAGTAAAACCCGCTCTGAAGGACCTTTGTAGCTGTCCTTTCACCAGCAAAGTGGCCTCCATACTCAGAACCATGACAATGCCAAAGAATCTGCTATTTTTCTTCATCTAGGACACATCTCCGGATGATACCATCTGAACACCTTTTAAAAAGGTATGGTTTCTCCCAAATGTAGTACTTTGCATCAGTCAATAGCTTCTTCACTTGTTGCCTACTGTACTCCATGGGGATAAAATTCATGGCTTTATAATTTGCAATGTCTGCAAACCATGGAGCCTGCTGAATGAGGAATAATTGCTCATTTGGAAATGTCTCAGTCACAGCTGTCAGTGGTTGTACTCCTGCTTCAGGCTCAATTCTGGATAGATGGTCAGCCACTTGATTCTCAGACCCTTTCCTGTCTTTTATCTCAATATCAAACTCCTGAAGGAGCAACACCCATCTGATTAATCTTGGTTTAGAATCCTGTTTGGTTAGAAGGTACTTCAAAGCAGCATGATCAGTATAAACAATAACCTTAGAACCAAGTAAATAGGACCTAAACTTATCAACAGCATAAACAACAGCTAATAATTCCTTTTCTGTAGTTGTGTAATTCTTTTGGGCATCATTGAGCACACGACTGGCATAGTAAATGACATGTACAAGCTTACCATGTCTCTGTCCTAAAACAGCTCCTATAGCATAATCACTAGCATCACACATTAATTCAAATGGTAAATCCCAGTCAGGGGAAAATATAATGGGATCAGAGATAAGGTTTTCTTTCAGAGTTTCAAAAGCATGCAGACAAGCAAAATCAAAGACAAAAGGAACATCAGCAACTAATAGGTTACTTAAAGGTTTAGCAATTTTAGAAAAATCTTTTATAAATCTTCTATAAAATCCTGCATGACCTAAGAAACTCCTGACTGCCTTAACATTAGTTGGTGGTGGTAATTTTTCAATTACCTCCACCTTTGCTCTATCAACCTCAATTTTCTTTCTTGAAATCCGGTGTCCAAGAACAATACCTTCTGTAATCATAAAATGGCATTTTTTCCAATTTAAAACAAGGTTTGATTATTGACATTGTTTCAAGACCAGAGATAAATGCTTAAGGCATGATTCAAAAGAATTACCAAAGACAGAAAAGTCATCCATAAATACCTCAATAAACTTTTCAACCATATCAGAAAAAATTGAAAGCATACACCTTTGAAAAGTTATCGGAGCATAGCAAAGTCCAAAAGGCATTCTTCTGTAGGCAAATACTCCAAAGGGGCATGTGAATGCTGTCTTTTCTTGATCTTGAGGGTCCACTGCAATTTGGTTATATCCAGAATAGCCATCTAGAAAGCAATAAAATGCATTACCAGCTAACCTCTCAAGCATCTGATCAATGAAAGGCAAGGGGGACATGATCCTTCCTTATAGCAGTGTTGAGCCTCCTGTAGTCTATACACATTCCCCATCCTGTGATTGTTCTTGTATTAATAAGCTCATTCTCTTCATTCTTGATCACTGTCATCCCTCCTTTCTTGGGAACTACCTGCACAGGACTTACCCAAGGACTGTCAGAAATAGGGTAAATAATACCTGCTTCCCATAGTTTCATTACCTCTTTTTGGACTACCTCTTTCATAGTTGGATTGAGTCTACTTTGTGGTCGCACAACTGGTTTAGCATCATTTTCAAGGAGGATCTTGTGCATGGACTTGGTTGGACTAATCCCCTTCAAGTCACTAATGGTCCACCCAAGAGCTGTTTTATGGCTCCTGAGCACTGAAATTAGTGCCTCTTCCTCTTCAGGCTTTAGGGAAGAGCTGATAATCACTGGATAGGAGTCATTTTCACCCAAGAACACATATTTTAGAGAATGAGGTAGAGGTTTGAGTTCGAGCTTGGGGGCTTCCTCCTTTGCTTTAGGCGTGTGAACCATTGCTCTCTGGGGTGGTGAATCATCAACTTCAACTAGTTTATACTCATAAATAGGATCCAAAATGTCATCAAGTACCTCAACTTCCAGTACTTCTTGAACAAGTGGTTCAACAACATCAATTTTTATACACCCTTCAGAATCATTAGGGTGCTTGAGAGCTTCAAAAACATTAAGGACCACCTGTTCTTCATTGACCCTCAGGGTTAATTCACCCTTTTGCACATCAATCAGAGCTCTACCTGTAGCTAAAAAGGGTCTACCAAGAATAATAGAGGATTTTACATCCTCTTCCATGTCTAATATAACAAAATCAGTAGGAAAAATAAATGGTCCTACTTTCACAAGTAAATCCTCAACAACATCCACAGGTAATTTAATAGAAAGATCAGCATGTTGAAGAGAAATACGAGTGGGTTTTACCTCCTCAATTTGAAGCTTTTTCATCTCTGAAAGTGGCATGAGATTGATGCTAGCTCCAAGATCACATAAAGCTCTCTGAATGGTGACATCTCCAATGGTGCAAGGAATTACAAAGCTCCCTGGATCTTGCATTTTCTCAGGAAGTTTATGTTGAATAATAGCACTGCATTCCTTGGTTAACACCACGATTTCTCGATCCTTCCAATTCCTCTTGTTAGTCAACAATTCTTTCATAAATTTAGCATAAAGGGGCATTTGCTCAAGAGCCTCTGCAAAAGGAATGTTGATCTGTAGCTTCTTGAAGACATCTAAAAATTTAAAGCATTGATTTTCTTTGGAAGCCTTTTGAAGCCTCTGAGGATATGGCATTTTTGGCTTGTATTCAGGAGCCTTTGGCAATGTAGGATAAGTGTCAAGAGAGTCAGGGAATGGGTTGTCTACACGCTTTGGAGGGGTGTGCTCCACTTCTTCCTTCTTCTCTTTTGGAGCTTCCTTTTCAACTAGCTCTTCATTGGCCTTTGTCTTAGAGCCAGCTGTTTTATCACTTCTCAATTGAATAGCCTTGCAATCTTCTCTTGGGTTCACCGCTGTATCACCTGGAAATGTACTTGCAAACCTCTCAGGTATTTGCTTTCTCAGCTGGCCCATTTATACTTCCAAGTTTCTAATGGAGGCTCTAGTTTCCTGCATAAAACTTCTCATCATCTCCCAATTAGAATCTTCTTGGGATTTGGAGT